>NC_022034.1:40155672-40162641 GCF_000317375.1 Microtus ochrogaster | reverse complement strand
ACGCGAGCATGTGGAACTCAGAAGACCACTTTGTGGAGTCAGTTCTCTCCTTGTATCTTAACGTGTTCTAGGGATCAAGCCCAGGTTTACCAGACTTGTACAGCACAGGCCTTCACCACCTGATAGATATCTCACCACCCGTCAGTCAATGCATTCATTTACTATTAATGGAGAAAAAAATGGAAAAAACGTCCTTTATATTCACAGTTGCTTTCATAGTGAGTTATCTATGATGGAGATAGGCAGAAGTGGTAAAACTATTTCAAGGGATGCTCTATGATAATGTATGTTTAAGTGGTCACACAATTCCTAGATTGATACTGCTTCTATCAATTATTAATTTGACCACCTGAACTTTTCTCATAATATGCTCCAGAGAATTTGTATTTTCTCTAGACAGAAATAATATTTTGAAAATGTTTTTCCTTTTAATACAGTGTTTAGCAAGTTAATTATAATATGTTTTAATGTTTAAGTGAGTGTTTTACTCTACTAACAATAGAGGAATGGAATTTTAATGTCTGCTATTTAGGACATTCTAGTCTTACTAAGAAAAAAATCTATCCATTGGTAAGTTATTAAACTACTGACAATTCAATTTAACTATTGATGGATTCCACTCCTAAGAACAAGTGGCCTCTAGCATAATATTTTCGCTGTTGGCTTTCATTCTAATTCCTATCTGAATTCAGAGCCCTTTTCAAAATGGTGAAGAACCACACAAGACAGAATGTATGTTTTGACATGGTTTGAAATATGTCATAGGCTCCTGTTCAGTGAAATCAACCACCCCTATTTATTAAAGCAACCTAGTGGAAACTTAATTCTTTTTATAATAAATAAATGGGGAAGAATGTGGGAGGAGGATGTGGTCAAGATCTACATCATGTGTGTGGGAGACTGTCAAAAAATAAATAAATTATAAAATACTAGGTGAAAATCATTATGCCAGACTTCCCTGAGAAAATGACTTTTGTTGCAAAGTGACAAGAATTGATTTAACCATCCACTGTTATTAGATTCTTGGTAGATATTGATAACCTTCAGTCCTTGGAAGTAGATGGCCAATGTTAGTCACTTATGTCACAAGCAGACTGATCTAGTACAATTCAAGAAAGCCTTAGGTCAAATTTGACCACATGTGAAAAACATCATTTTTTGTGTGTGTGTGTTTGGAATCAGGATTAAAGCAGTCATCTGGCTCCTGGGTCAGCATGACTCCATCTCAGCTGTTAGTCTTTGGAAGCTCTCAGACAGTACCTTGCATGTGCAGTTCTTCAACGATCTGTGCAGCTGTGTTTACCCTAGGTGTTAGTACTATTCTGGTTAGATAACAAAATTGCCTTGGCTCAGCCACTGAGATGGAGGGTCCAGTACAGGGCCTGTCATCGTTAGTGTGGTCAACTTGAAAAGATCTAAATTTACCTGGGAGGCGGGCCTGGGAGCTTGCATTGTACTGAGATGGGAAGACCTATCTATTGCGGCTGGTGCCCTAGGAATGCTGGACTATACAAGTGGAAAAGGGAGGGTGATCAGCAGGGTGCCTTCATTGCTGCCTGCTTCCTGATTGTGAATGCAAGGTGCCAGCTGCTTCAAGTTTCTGCTGGCTTGGCTGCCTTGGCACTCGAGACTATACTTTTGAATTGGGAGCCAGGATTACCCCTTTGTCTTGAAGTGGCTCTTCTCAGAATATGTTGTCATTGTCACAGGAATGCAACTAAGCTAGTGCCAATATTGATTCCCTATGCAATCTTTTTGCAGTCCTTTGCAGGTACTGGAGTGCCCATGTTCTATTTGTAGTCAGTCAACTTATTTGAATACCACTCATTGAATACCTCCCATGAAGCAGGCATCCTACAATCGTTATTCCTAGAGAACAAAACCTTTGTTAGCATAAGATAAAAATAGATGACATTTCTGGTAGCTTGGGACTTGTGCTTGAGATTTTTCACATTAAGCAGCCCTAGCGTGCGTTTATGTTTCTAATTAATGCACTTCAAATGTTAAACAGTTTTTTCCTTATCCTTCTCTCAGAGCTAAAACTGTTGAATCCGTGTATCTCATTTTCTAGGCTAGAATATGTTAGGCAAATTACATACATCTTATGAGAAGCATAAACATTTATTTCTAAACATCTTTCAGGAGCTTCATTCTTACTCTTAGTGAAGAAAATCAAAGCATAGAGTTAGTTACTCTCATCTATTTCAATGTCATTCTTACAATTTTCATATATACTTAAATCTTCATGTTATTCCAGGCTTATATAGAGTACTATGATAATGCTTTTTTTGATGTAGAACAGTGTTTACAAAATTAATTTAACTTGCAATCTACTACGTCTTGGGTTATATTGGATGGAGAAGAGAGGGAACAGAGAAAGTCACTGAGATGAATTTTCCTTCAGAGTAACAGGTTTAACAACACTGCAGATGACAGTGGGGGATCTGAAGATAGGCTTTGGTCCTACTAGACACAGCAGGGAATCAATGCTAAAGGTTTCCCAGGGAGGGGAATGAAGATACAATTTGAGGCAGCAGGCTTGGTTAATGTGGGACTAAGGTATGTGTCTGTAGTCAGTTGCATCTTGTTGATGGGGAAGGAGGGATTCAACTCTTGGCGTGATCAGTGGGTGACCTTCAGCTTTTCATAACAGTTATCTGTATGCCAGGGAGACCCTAGGGGTGTGAATGCATTTATGAGAGCTTTGGGAACAACATCTGGAGTGTCAGGGAATTTGAAAACATTGGTGAAGGAAGGGATGAAGGTTGGTTGATGTGGGAAGGTGTAAGAGTGTAGAGGAATGAGTGTGGCCAGATGGTATTGGTATCTTACTACATGCATAAAAGTGTCAAGGAATGCATTCATAAAATTACAGGTTATGCTGTACTTTTACTTTTAGAATATTGGAGGGTAGCCCAGAAATTTATGTATAGAAAACCCTCTTCTGATTCTCATGCAGCCTGCCTACAGAGTTGAAAGGAAGCAGACAGGACCACTGTGCTAGATGATGGTGATTTTCTGAGACATACATTGGAGATGGCGCTCATTGCCTCTTTCCCAGCCTTTCCTTTTCACTGAACCCTAGTACCTGCTGTTTTCTTAGTAGCCTGAAGTCTCCACTTACAAATTTCTTTGTATTTGGTTTTCTGCTTTTTGTATTTAGGTTCCTGTGCGTGCCTGCGTCACTCTACATCTTATTTGCTCCTAATGCCTCTTGTCACTCTGCAAGCAGATGAGTCTCCCAAAAGCTTTCTCGGAAAAACACCTCACTGCGTATCTTATAAATCTACTTTTGATGAGTTCTCTCCAATGGTAGACGTTTAGTTAGAAGATCGTCTTGGAAATCCAGTGGATATCAGACAATCCTGTGGGGGCAGGTGGAATATATTTTTGGGGGTCCCATATGCCAGTGCGTGCATATGTGGAGGTTAGAGATCTGTGTCATGCTGTCTTCTCCTTTCGCTCTGCACTTTATTTCCTTTGGGGGAAGTTTGAATAGGAATAGAGTGACCAAATCACCTGTTTCATATTGAATGAGGTAGGTACAGTAAGGATGTTTGAGGAATTGGTTCGCCTTACCAAAATGATAAAATTGTGTAAGAAAAAATTGTGTGTAAAATGCCCTTCTTATTATCATGATATCTGGCAGGTATATAACATTGTTCCATTTCATTCCACTCCTTCATAAAATATCTCTTCTTCTCTTCATTGCAGTTTTTAATCTTTTATTTACTTCAGTGACTTTTCCTGTGGTTCCTGTCTTTCTTTTATGTTCTTATGGTAGTAGGAGCTTACCAATTTGAAGCTTTTGCTGTCTTCTAAAATAAGTCACCACTGCTAAAACTTTCCCTCTCGGAACTTAAATAGTTGTGTCACACAAAGCTTGATAGGTTATATTTTCATTTTCACTTATTTCAATCCATGACTTGACTACATGGTGTCTGGTGTTTAAGTGCAAAGAGAGTTTTCTGTGAGCATTTTGATTTTATTTTCAGTTTGTTTCTTTGTGGTCATAGATTATTGTGATCCAGTTCTTTTAAGTTTGCTAAGCTTTCTTTAATTATAATTTTATTTTTTTTTGTTTCATATGTGTGATACTTTGCCATACCTGTGTGACTGTATACCACTTACATGTCTGGTGACTGTGGAAGCCAGAAAGGAGTAACAGATCCCTTGAACTGGAGACACATAAGGTTGCAAGGCGCAGTGTGGTGCTGGGTGTAGAATCCTGGTCCTCTGGAAAAAGCAGCCAGTACCCTTCACTGATGAACCATCTCTTTTCCACCCCCACCCTCATGAACTTTTTTTAAGGCACATTTCATCTCTGTGAATGTCCTTGTGAGCACTTAAACACAGGTGTATTTTGCTGCTATTAGGCAGAATGTTCTTTCTGTGCAGACTGGACTTGGTAGTTGACAATGTCACAGAGTTCCTCTGTGATTCAACTGATAATCTGTCTAGCACTTTGGTCAGTTGCTGAGGGAGGGTGCTGGAGTTTCTAGGTGCAGTTGTGACTTCTGTTTCCTTCATTTAATTATTACAGGGAGTTTTTCAGTTCTCTGGCTTGGTAAATGTGTGCCGAGCATCACCATAACTCCTTAGCAAACTAACTCCTTTACCATCTTCTTTTTTTCTTCTGTCTGTATTAGATATTTTTGCTGCAAATTTTACTTTAATAAATACCACTTTCCATTTTCTTTCATAAATGTTTGCTTGGCGTATCTTTTCTAAGCCTTCTTTGAATTTTCCTAAATTATTACAGTTGAAGCAAGCCTCCTGGACACCTTAGGGAGCGATAACAGATAGGAACCCCAAGTACTTCACTGACACGAGCCTGGAATCTGTCAGAGTACAGACTCTTGGGTCTGAGAAAGTCTGTACTTACACTGATGGATACATATAGGCTTTCCAATTCTGGCTAGTGAAAAAAATTCCTGCTTTTTCACTAGACATCACCCCAGTGGGAGGAGAAGGAACTTGTCAGTGCTTTATTGAGATACTGAGAGCCCAAGATCTTTGTGTAGTTCCCACCCAGGATTGGGGAAATTAGTACTACTTCAATAGGATGGAAGCCCCAGCATTGAGCTGTACTTATTCCTGATACAATCTAAGCAAAGGATGGGATGAGAGCAGGTGCAGGGTGTCTATGACAGTTTTTCAGGAAAAGGAGTCCATGGTATCTACTATCTTTTGCTGAAATGGGTAGAACACAGCCTTATATTTATATTTGTTTATTTATTTGGGGACATTTGTCTACAGTAGAGTAGCTATTGCCTGCTTGTTGCTTCTGGATCTTTCAGCTAGAGCTAATAGGCTTTGATGAGGATTTTGTTTTGCTTTGAAACAAGTTATTACTATATAGCCAAGGTAAGCCCCCCAACTTTTTGTTGATGCATAGCGAGGGGTGAACTTAAACTCACGGTGACTCAGCATGTTTAGGGCTATGATTATACAACTGTCTGAACATTGGGCATATTTCATCTGTACTCATTTGGCATTCTAGGTTGCTAACTTTTTCAGCTTTAGATCTGGAGTATATGAGGGTAAAGAAATGCATGTCTATCTTCTCAGAGGCAGATGCCTCTTAATAAGATTTCATAGCAAATGTAAGATTAATATGTCTCGGACTCAATAAATGCTTGTTCAGTGCTAATAAAATCCTGTTGGGTGGCTTATAAAAACCATAATGATAATATTCTCTGAATTTAGAATTCCAGATACTTTCTACTAATATCCTCTTCATTGTAACTATATTTTATAAACATGCATATATATGATCATTTAATTAATATATTGCACTGTTAAAATTTCATGTAGATGGGTATTAATAATTTATATTTATTTAGCAATATAGAAGCAAGTGAACAAAATAATTCTTTTATTTGAAAAATTCATATATTCAATTCATTTATTAATAATAAAATAAAAATGTAAGTCAATATAGAAAAGAGTTAATTTAAAAGCTTCTTTTAACTTTTTTATTATTCTTTATCAGTTCTTATGCATGAATGTAAAGTATTTGGCCATTTTCTCCATAGTTGCTGTCTTTTATACCCCTCCCATTCTTCCTGACCCATTTCTTCTCACCAATCCCCCTCCTATTTTCACATCTTTCTATTTCTTTGTTGTTGTGGGAGCTGCGGGCCTCTTCCCACAGCCCGGCTCCTGGTCGTCTGCTAGCTTCACCCGAAATAACAACACACAAATTGTATTCTTTTAAACACTGCTTGGCCCATTTTATCTAGCCTCTTCTCGGCTAACTCTCGCACCTGGACCAGCCCATTTCTAATAATGTGTGTAGCACCCCAAGGTGCACTTACTGGGAAGATTCTAACCTACGTCCATCCTGGGTCGGAGCTTCATCGCGTCTGCTCCAGAGAGCAGAGCTATCGAGTCTGAGCTCACTTCCTCTTCCTCCCAGCATTCTGTTCTGTTTACTCCACCCACCTATGTTCTAACCTATAAAATGGGCCAAGTCAGTTTCTTTATTAGCCAATAGCCTTCCTCCATCATTTCCCCTTTTTCTGTTTAAACAAAAAGAGGAAGGCTTTAACTTTAACATAGAAAAATTACATTTAACAAAACAGTTATCAAGTAAAAATTACAATATTTACATCTATTTTATCTGTAGTCAGCGTAATAACCAGGCTAGCTTAATATGAAACAGCAAATTTTAATGAAGGAATGGCTTACAACACCAGGGATCCAGCGATGAGCAGGAGATAAAAAAAAAAAAAAAAGAGAGCGGCGGGGCTCATGCCACCAGATTTATATGTAAACATTAGCTCGAGGCTAACACGCCCCCATTGGGGGGAGTTTCACCTACATTTCCCCTTTTTGTCTAAATAAGACAGAACTATACCAAATACAACTATATACAATAGTAACAAATAATAAATATAACAATATTGAGCAAGAAACATATAACAAAAGTTTTGCTAAACATTCTATCTCAAGGAGTCTAAATAA
>NC_022034.1:40133512-40135226 GCF_000317375.1 Microtus ochrogaster | reverse complement strand
CAATCTGTCATAAGCTTTAGACAAAATCCGATTGTCACATTCAGCAGTTTTGATTCTCTCAGTTAATGTTTCATTTCCTACAGAAAATCCGATTGTCACATTCAGCAGTTTTGATTCTCTCAGTTAAAGTTTCAGTTCCTAAAGAAAGGGACTGAAGCTTATGATCCAAATCAGCTTTTCCCTCTTCCATAGTAATGAATTTCTCCTTAACATCAGCCTGTACCTTTTCTAAATTTTGCTTAGTTGATCGAGTCATGTTAAACAAAGATCTATTCTCTTCTTGGAGAACTTCAAACTGATTCTTG
The DNA here is from genome assembly GCF_000317375.1 of Microtus ochrogaster. NCBI lineage: Eukaryota > Metazoa > Chordata > Mammalia > Rodentia > Cricetidae > Microtus > Microtus ochrogaster. The sequence goes on along the minus strand of NC_022034.1, from coordinate 40,134,921 downwards.
AGAAGATTGTTGTCATTCTCAATTGTTTTTAAGTGTTCAACCTCTGCCTTAAGAATCTTGGATTCGTCTCATAAAGACTTTATCATATTTCTATTATCAAACCATATAGTACCAAAGAAAACTACGAATCCCAGAAAGATCCATAGATGTGGGGTGACAGACACCTCTTGTAAAATCTCCCACATGGTACAATCAAAAAATCTGTTAAAGTCTTGAATGTTAACATTGTCAGACATTTTCAATCAAATCGGTATTTATTTTTATTTATAAAAGAAATTTTTTTACCTGTAATGACCGTTTCCTGCCAGTGGTGGCGAAAGAAATGCACCTGAGTCCACGTGGCTGAAGTTGGAGCCAGTCTGAAAAGTCTACTCAAAACCCAAAACTGAAAGTTAACTGTAAGCAGCAGGGGGGAGGGCCAGGAAAACGGGGCAGAGCCAAAGCAGGACTTAGCAACCCGCAGGGAGGGGGCACAGAGCAGTCATGTGCACGGAGTGGCTTTGGCTTTGTGTACTGATATCGCTGTTTAGCTGAATACAGAGGCGCTTGCATCACTTGCTAGATCCGAGCAATTCTGGCTGGCAGGTCGGGGCTGCACAAACTCCTGCAGGCCGCTGCTCTGTTTAGTATGGCGGGTGGGGCCGAGTGGGGTTGCTGATCTGCCCAGCTGTGACTGTACCTTGGCCTGGGCTGAGCCGCCGATGAATGTGCAGCTGGACGGGAGTGGGGGAAGGGAAAACGAGCCGGGAGCACGCCATGAAAGCTAGTGGGCTATGCTCAGCTGACTTGCTCACAATAGCTGGGAAAGATGGAGCTTGTCCCCCCAGCCGTGCAAGGGTGGGGGCAAAAAAGACCGATGTTGGAGTGCCAAAATGTAGCCGGTGTAATAACCAGGCTAGCTTAATATGAAACAGCAAATTTTAATGAAGGAATAGCTTACAACACCAGGGATCCAGCGATGAGCAGGAGATACAAAAAAAGAGAGTGAGAGGCAGGGCTCATGCTGCCAGATTTATATGTAAACATTAGCCTGAGGCAAACATGCCCCCCAATGGGCAGAATTTCCCATACATTTATCTTTATCATAACTAAGGAAAACTAAAACTATAACTATCTATCTATTCTTCACCTCCATCAAAGACTCCAGAAGAATACAATATTACCTAAGTAAACAAAAAATAAACAACTTTCAAAACTATAGAAATGACAGAGACATCTCGCTGCCCCTGTACAGTCACCCAAAGTTCCTCTGTACCTTTGGAGCATCAATCTTCAGCCTTCAGGCCCATAGTATCCAGAGACGTTTCCATGAAGCAGGAAATTTCAAAGGCAGTCAGCCACTATCTGCTGTGTCCTGCAGAATGTCTTACAGACTCTTTTATGAATCAGGAACCCTGAAAGATCATCTC
>NC_022034.1:40129486-40133412 GCF_000317375.1 Microtus ochrogaster | reverse complement strand
TGGCTATCAAACTCCATAAGGATCCTCTTCGATGCCCATCTGCTTCTTGAAGTAGATTGGTGCTGCCAGGAGCAGGCATGTCTCATTGTCATGAAAAACCCAAAGTTATTAAAACATTAAATAATATATTCCATAGTCTTTGAAAGATATTAAGAATGCCTATCTGAAATATATCTATGTACATCTGGAAAATCTAACTAACATGACTACAAACTTGACTATTATTAATGATTATCCATTAACAACTTATATACATTACATTTTTAAATGAACTATACAATCACAATACCTTAATCAAGATCAGAAACACATATACATATAACAAAATTGATTTTAAATTTAAATCACTAGAGCAAAATCCATATCAATGTAAATTATTCATAACTATTTCACTTTGTTTCATTTTTATGACTCCCTGAGTTTAACTCTGATTGATTTCTTAAGCATGGGTGGGAGTTATTCAGTGAAGCAAGAGCAACTTACTAATGGTGTGTTGGTGAAGAAAATGTCTCTGCCTAGCTCAACAGTCATTGGAGCCAATAGCTCCTTATGAACAGGTAGGACCTTGTGAGTTTCTGTACCATCTTGGGTAGGTCTTGTGCAGGTAAACATGGCTGCTATGAGCTCACAGGTGCAATGGTCATGTCATATTTAGACAGCATTGCATAGCATTCCTCCCTATCTCCAGCTCTCACATTCTTCTCATCCCTTTCCTTCATGGTCCTTGACACTTGAAGGGGTTAATCCAGATGTCTCACTTAAGGCTGAGAACTCAACAGTCCTTATTCTCAGCACTCATTTATGAGTTTCGGTTCTAACTGTTGCCAAATTCAAAAAGAAACTTGGTTGGCCAAAGTTGAGAGCAACAATAATCTATGGAGGGAAACATAATTATTGCGGAGGCAATATGGCATCATGTGCATTTAGCAGTGCTAGGATTCCCCCTCGGGCCCTTTGAACTGCCTAGTCAGGGGCTTCTGAACAGGTTTACAGTATCTGTCATGAATTTTCTCCTGTGAAGAGGGTATGAAAGCCAATCAGAAAATGATTGTTTACCCCAATAATAGTCATGACACTATTACACCAGGCAGTGCTTCATGTCTGGCATGTGGGTACTGTAGTTCACAAGAGTCATATCTAGGTAAGACTGTTTGTTGATGGCTTTCCTCACCTAGGAGTTTTCACAGCACCTTCTGGCGCTATGAAAGCTAGCCAAGCAAGGAAGAAATATCCAGTTCAGATCCAGCCTGAGTTCTCTATGTCCTGCAACTAAAATAAGTGTGTCTTTAGTGATAGGGGCCTACCATCTTGTTTTGAAGGCAATCAAGAGCAATGGCAGTAGCTTGTATTGCTTTGGGGAACCTCTGGAGCCTCAGTGACCAACAATTCACCCCAGCACTGGGATTTTTGTTTAATACACTCTCAGATTCTGAAAACAGCATTATCTAACCATGCAGGGTAGCTCTGTTCAAAATTTTTAAAAATTATATCATAGCCTATGTTCTATATGATATATGTGATATTATATATAAAATATATAATGTAATATATTATATCTTAGTTTATAAAAGAGTCGTTTTCCATATAACTTGCTCTGCATTCTTACTTTGATTCTTCTTCCATCCCACCTTTCTTCTCTATTCCCTCTTCCTTACCTTCCACCCCAGTACAGATTCTTCATGAATGCTATAGAGATTTATGGTGTGGGAAGGCCTTCTGTATATGTGTTGCTTTTATTGGTAAATAAAGAAATAAAGAAACTGGTTTTGGACAATGGCTTAACAGAATATAGCCAGACTGGAATGGAGATATATATATGGAGAGAGAGAGAGAGAGAGAGAGAGAGAGAGAGAGAGAGAGAGAGAGTAGGCAGAGTCAGCAAGATGCCATGTAGCCACCAGAGTGAAAAGACACAAGTTGACAGCTGGAACCTTGCCATTAGCCCATGAACCTAATAGTAAAATATAAAATAATAGAAATGTGTTAATTCTAGATGTAAGAGCTAGCTAGCAATATACTTAAGCTATTGGCCAAACACTATTGCAAATAATATACTTTCTGAGTGATGAATTTGGGTCTAAGAGGCCAGGAACAAATGAGCAGTTTCTGCCTACAAATTGGCACCCAATGTGAGGAACGAACAAGCAGCTTCTGCCTACAGATTTATGTCTTGTCTTGTTACTCTTCAGTCAATTTCTTCAAGAAATGTAGCAGTGTATTTTCCCCATTATCAGAGTACTTCAACTACTCACTCAACACATGGATGTGGTAGATACATATACAAAATATGCATTTACAGTTATCTTATTTGACCCTCAAAATAACTATTTGAGGTAATACTATTTTCTCATAAAGTTAAGAAAACAGAGGCTCAAGCTGCAATTAGCAGATGAAAAATTTACTTGAAGTTAGTAAATGGAGATTCTAGACTTCAACCTGGTTCTAGAGTAGGTATTCGGTCATTCATCATTCCTTTCTCTCATTCTCTCCCTTCATTCCTTTCTTCCTTCCTCTGCACTAGGGATTTAACTCAGGCACTACTACATACTGGACTCACGCTCCTATGTAAACCACAGCCCTATAGGAAGACATCCTTACTTCTAACATTTTCCTAGGTAAGCTCAAGAATAAACAGGAAAAGTCCCTTTCTGTCACTGTCTGTCTGTCTGTTTCTCTTTCTGTTATTTTTTTTCGCTGGATATAGTTATCAATTCTACAAGCTCATTCTGTCCTCTTACCCATAGCAACAGACTTCCTGTCTTCAGTATTTTAAATAAAACACACATCTGTTTTTCTATATGACAATGCAAGATTTTATAGGTGCAGCATGGTCTAATTTATATAATATTTAAATATCTTTCTTTCTGGTTTTTGGTTGCACAACTGTCTTTTACTTTCCAACAATACTTTTCCCTTTCTGCAGCACTTTCAACTAAAGGTAATATTTTACTGCTTTCTTGAAGCTTGATTGTGTCTACTTCTTTGACCTTTGGCTGTTGAGTTGTAAAGGTATTTGATGTGTGAAAAGCTTTCTGCATGCTGCTTAAATGAAAGGAATATTTTTATTTTCCTCATGTTTTTTCTTATAACTTAAATATAGCTGTAATGATGGAAACCCTGGGGTCATATTAGAACATGTGAGATGGAGGAGAAACTGGACAGCACATAAGAAACAGTTGGTCTTATGAAGATACCCCATAAACTCTGGTACTTACCACTGAGTTGTACCTAATAGAGAAAAATTGGTTTTCTTATTTCAGGGCGAGGAAGATGGCTTAGTGCAGTGGTTCTCAATCTCTTAAATATGTGACCCTTTAATATAGTTCCTCATATTGTGGTGAACCCCCAACCATAAAATTATTTTTTTTTTGCTACTTCATAACAGCAATTTTGCTACTGTCATAAATCATAATGTATATATTTCATATACAGGATATCTGATATGCTATCCTTGAGAAAGAGTCATTCCTCCCCAGGGATTGTGATCCTATGGTCCACAAATTGAGAAACACTAGCATAGTGAGTAATACACCTTTTACCAGGCCTGATGACTTGAGATTGATTTCTCACGGTTGAAGGAGAGAATGTACTCCAATAAATTGTCTTCTGCTCTTACATGCCTACCATGGCATATTTCCACCCATTAGTACATGCATTCATATCTACAAAATAAAATAAGTAAATGTGAAACAAGAAGTTCTTGCTTAAGGAACTCTTGTTTTCGATTTGTTTCATCAGTTGAATAGATGGTCTTAGAATGAGCTTTATGAGCCGGGCAGTGGTGGCGCACGCCTTTAATCCCAGCACTCGGGAGGCAGAGGCAGGCGGATCTCTATGAGTTCGAGGCCAGCCTGGCCTACAAAAGCTAGTTCCAGGACAGGAACCAAAAGCTACAGAGAAGCCCTGTCTCGAAAATCAAAAAAAAA
>NC_022034.1:40128121-40129100 GCF_000317375.1 Microtus ochrogaster | reverse complement strand
CACACACACACACACAACCTACTGAGTGCATTTAGTGTTCTTCTGCACATGTTTGGGCATGACTACTTGGAATTGGACAACCTACCAGGGATGGCTTTCCTGTAGAAGACCGAGTCTCCTTCTCTCAGCAGTCATTGATTCTCTGTAGGTCTTCCTCTAGGACTTGTGACGTGTGGAATATTCCACATTAATAGTGGCATATTTACCAGAGTTTTTAAAAGGCAGGTCTTGTTTAGGTGACCTTGTTGTTGAGATTTGATGGGTGCAACTTCCCTGTCCCATCTAGAAGACACTCTAAGTGGGTGTCTTGATCCTCTGGCTCTTTCTACTTCCTCTTACTCAGTGTCCTCTGTGCCTTAAGTGTAGAGGTCACAGTGTAGAAGTACCAAAGGAGGCTATGTATACCACAATCACTTATTTTATGTATTTTGAACATGTGTAGATTTCTATAATAGTTTTCATCTGCTGCACAAACAAGCATGTTTTATGAAGGCTGAGATCTTCACTTATCTGTAGATGTAATAATAAATATTTACAATATAGTTAGAAATTATATTGACTTAGAAAAACAGCAGTAGCAGATTCTCATCTAGAGTCTTTGACCTCTCCAGTCATAGGTAGTAAGCTATGTTTATAGTACCAAACATAAATTACATCCAGTTAAGTGATTTTTACATCCAATTAGACAGCTAATGGTTACCCCCCAAGGTAGAAATACCACTGTTACACCATAGGAGGTATCTTGCCAAGCCAGTTGTTGTTATAATTCATAGCCTTTACAACTATGTAAGCATCTTAGTTATTGTTCTATTGCTGTGACGAGACACCATGACCAAGGTAACTATTAGGAAAGCAAAGCATTTAATTGGGAACTTGCTCACAGGTTTAGAGGGGTAGTCCATGATCCTTGTAGAAAGAAACAAACAGGCAGGGTGCTGGAAAAGTAGCTGAGGCCTTTACATCTTGATCCATGGGGTGG
>NC_022034.1:40099207-40128021 GCF_000317375.1 Microtus ochrogaster | reverse complement strand
TGGTCTGGGCTTTTAAAACTCTCAATCCCATTCCCAAAGCCACACATCCTCTAACACAGCCACACCTAATTCTTCCCCAACAGTTCCATGCCCTGATGACTAAGAACACAAGTATATGGTCTTATGGGAGCCATTCCCATTCAAACCACCACAGTGAGATTATTGATTTCTTCCCTTCTTAGCTTGTACATTACTTTCTGCAGCCACATGATGTAGTCCTCACGAAGTTGTTTCCAGATCAGCTCCAGTTCCATGACTCCAAGGCCTCCACTTAAGTTTTGTGATGTCATAATCAATAGGATCTTACTCTCAAGTTCTAGAAGGCAACTAAGGACAATGGCGAAAGTCTATGTTCATTTTGAGGTCTTGACCAGCCAACAATTTGAGGGGAGTGTTATCATGCTTCCCATTGCAGTTTTGTTAGATTGTCATCTTGTGTAGTAACTCCATTAAGTGTTTCTATGTGTGTGTATGTGCATGCAAGTGTGTGTGTGTGTGTGTGTGTGTGTGTGTTATACCTTACAAAATCCTGTGAATTCTTTAATAGGATCAAAGAGACAGTTGATATTTCATTTTCTTTATATAAATTTCTTGATTTTATTTTCAAATTATTTTATTATATTTTTATGCGTATTGGTATTTGGCCTGCATGTGTGTCTGTGGATCATGTGTGTGCCTAGTGCCCACAAGAGGCAGAAGAAGGTGTCAGATCCTCTGAAACTGAAATTATAGATCATTGCAAGCTAAAATGTGGCTTCTGGAAATTGATCCCATGTCTTCTGTGAGAGCAGCCATTGCTTTTAATAACTGTACCTCTTCTGTCCCCCACTTTTTTGCCTTAAAGAACAATGCAAAAATTTGATACACATATGAGTATACTTTCAAGTCAACTTATTAAATAATTAGTTTTCCTATGGAATTTTTAAACTTCCTTGGTGTTATCTCTTCTTACCTCTCTTCCTTCTACACAAACTGCCTTCATCCTCTGTATTCTAATGCCTCCCTATGTTTTCTACCTTGATGTTTTTTCCTGTATATTTGCATGCCTTCTTTCTCCAGCTCCCAACAATGTGAGCTTTTGTAAAAGAGGAAGTAGATCATTTTTTTCTTGTTTGTTTCTTTATATAGATTCTGATTTAATATTGAGAATTAGAAGGTATTAGCTACTCTGTGATAGAAACTTTTTAACAAGTTTTATTGACAATTCCTACATATTCCACCACCAACTCAATTTGGTATGAAGCTTTACTCATTGTCTAAAAATTTTGGTAGAATATGGATACAGAAAGTCCTTTCATGAAAGGTAAATTTGACACCTAATATATGATTTAAATTTTTTATATGTATGTTTTCCTGCCAGGTATCTTGGCCATGGTTTTTAATCCGAGCTACCTTTGAAGCTATGATAGAAAGGCTTGTAAATCTAAGGGTAGCCTGGACAGAGTAGTGGGATGTTGTCTTATCAAAATGAAATTTAAATTTCTAATTGATCTGGACACCAAATTTAAAAAGAGTTACCAGTCTTCAAACGATATAGACATTCTATTTGTTGTAGGTTTGGCACAATGAGGAAAATTCTTACAAGAAAAAGTTTGTGCAGAACTATAATAAATTATTAAGTGATGTTGCCAATCACTTCACTTTAGACTAAGTCACTGCAAAACATGTATAAAATGAAACTATAAAAATGTAAATAGGTAACTGAAAATCAACATTGTAGCGTATAAAGTTACATGGTATATATAGACAGATGTATGTATATTGCTTTGTTTATGTCTCAAAACAATTTCCTGCTGCCTATCTCAGTAAGGTGTGTCTCAACCTTGAAATCCTCCTTCCTTAGCCACTCCAGTGCTGGAGTGACAGGTGTGTGTCACCATACTTGGCTTAATGTTGATTGTGTTGAGGCCATGTTAGACCTTTAACCTTCTCTTCTTTGTGCTAAAACAAAACAAACAAATGAAAAAAAGCTAATGAACCAGAATGCAAAACAAAGTAAAACAAATTTTAAAAAGAAAAGAGCATTAAAACCTACAGTAGCTATCAAGGATTTCAGTGCTCCACATATCCAATTAAAGGTAGCATTAAAGATGCAACTTATCATTGCCTTTCCAGGAGTCTGTTATGAATTACTAGTCATTTTAAAAATCAAACTCAAATCTTCCACAACTAATATCTGATCAATAAAGCAATATTTATCTATAACATCATCTAGTATACACATAAAGTGGTTGCATGGAAAATTTGAGCTCTTTAAATGAGAGAGGAGTGAGACATTAAAACCAACTCAGCATTGATGTTGTAGCACATCCTACTCTTTGTTCCTGATCCATAACCTTTCAAATACCAGAATCCTTTGCTCTCTTCCCAATCTTCCAGCAAAACATAAATTCTGTGACTTTCTTCCTGATGACCTGGGTTTTTCTTCTCACAGTAAGAAACATCTTGTAGCACAAAAGCTTTGATATCCAAAGCATTTTTTTTCCTGATGTGACACAAAGAACTGACTTTGAAAGTAAAATCTGGAATATTATATCTGGTTTTCTTTCTCTTTGTAACTGAGAAATTGTTTTCCTATTTTCTTTTCAGCATTGTAAAGAAATCTCTTTATATACACACTGCATTCCTCTTGGACTAAAATGTGTCATGTAATAATCATCCATTTTTTATTCTTATATTCACATAAAGAGATTTCAACAATTGTGAAAAAAACTTTTATCTTTCAATAAAAATATTTTCAAGATTCTTATTTTCCAACATTCAAAAAGTTTGAGTCTGAGAACCAAAGAATGACAGAAACTTCTGTTATCTTTCCTGAGTGAGGAGCCTTCATGTTTTGGCATTAACAGAGGAATGTATGTAAAGGAAGAATTTGGCTACTTTTAGATAGCATTTTTCTAAATTTACTACTTGGGTTTCAGTTATTTTAATGTTTATTTTTTATGTTTACTATAGAAATAATTTTTGCTTTTTATTGGTGCATTAGTTACATTTCTTGTTTTTGTGACCAAAGACCCAAGAAGAAGTAGTTTTAGGGAAGAAGGGTCTATTCAGAGGGGATATATGAGAAGGCATGGTAACAGATGAGTGTGCCCAACTAGTCATCCACCCATATTGACAAATCATGTGGGAAACCTCAGGGACTGTCTTCCCTCCTCAGGTAGATATTTCTGGAAATTCCCTCAAAGAATCACCAAGAGGTATGACTCCTGGGCAATTCCATATCTTCCAAGCTGACAATGAAGACTAAACATCCCAGCTGACAATGCCAAAGACTACCTTAAAATGGCTGGTTAGTCTTTGTATTCCTTTTAACTTCCTTTAGGCAGGATACCATTAGATTGTACAACCTTCAAGACAACCTTCACATTCATCAAAGATATGGTTCAAGTAGTTATACAATAAGCCACCTACAAGGAACCAAACCTCTGAGCCACTGCTGATGGTGTTGACAATGTTCCTTTTTGGAACAGACAACTGGTTACAGCCTTCTTTCAAAACTTCACAATCTCTGTGTAGAAGAGTTAAAGTTTTTTCTACATGTTCCCAAGGGCTACAAAAGTTTATATGTCTATCCTATAGGAACATAAATGATTCTTAGTACAATGAAGAGTATTTTAGCCAACATGAATTACTAAAAGATAAAACAAGGCACTGTAAATTAATTCTTGTTTAAATACTTAAAACAAATGAATTGCTTCACTGAACAGGTTCAGCGAAAATTTGGACAGTAAGTCAGTAGAACCGCAATTGTAGGGTCAATCGTTGTAGTACATTAGTAACACAAGATTGTAGCTGAGTTCCAGGCTCACACTGAGATGTTAAAAATTAACATATTCTTAGATTTAATTTCACATTATATTTATCTTTAATACATATTATGAATATATTAAGAAAAGCTGTAATAATTTGTAGTTAAAACTCTTACTGTCATGTATTCATGTTGACCAAAATGTATATAATCAGAGTGTTCAGGCTCCTGGTATCATTAAGGGAGTCAAGTTAATAACACCAATAAACTCTCTGTATATTAGTTTTCTTTTTTATTCTTGAACTGCTTGAGAGTAACTCTGCATCCATGTTTGGAGGTGGTCATATATTTCTACTGAATATTCATGAGATGCTTCTCTATATTGAAAACCCAATTTATTTTCTTATTCTACTCCATTCTACACTTATATTTTGATAAACTACAATTAAAATAAATTATAAAAGTTGAGGAAAAATACGTACAAAATACTAATTTCTATTACTTATTTCGATGAACCTAGCCTTCAAAATGCGTGTAAAAATTCTGAAAACTTTACTCTTGGTTTCTATATTATAATTCACAAGCATAATGGCTAATTAAGTACTTTATTAATGCTAATAACCTTTGGGAAATGTATACTATGGTAGAGCTGTACTTTTATGTATTGTGTGTGCATTTTACAGTACATTTGAGGCCCTAGATAATCAACATAGCCAGTACATTCATATTCGTTAAGTGAGAGGTAGAGAACATCTTTATGACTTTCGTTCTATAGTAGTTTTACTTAACATCTAGGTTATAAGACACAGGCAGGCTTTGAAGAGTCATTACCTATATTTGAAACCAAATCCCTAGTAAAACAATGCATCAACTCCCAAGGAACTTTATTATTTGTGATGTCATTTTGTTGCATGAAATTTGAGTAAAATGTAGAAATATTTGGTCAACAATAATATCAGATGATGAAGAACTACACATCTGTGCCACCATCATAGAATAGAAAAGGTTTGTGGTTACATAGGAGAAATGCTCATCCACACACAGACAGCCCTTGATCTTTCTACTCTGCCAATCACACAAGGAACCCAAAGATCACATCGGTAACAATGAGCATGCACGAAACCCCATAGTACAGTCTTAAAAATCATGTTAAGTATTTAAGAGCTAGTCATTTAAAAACTGAATTATCCCTCCCCCACGTGTACAATGAGTAAAACCCTTCTGATTGCATTTCTATCACTCAGTGTAGTGGAAAATGCAGCTCTCATTTAAATCCCTGGTCCTGACATTTTAATCTTTTTTCCTTTCTTTATATTTTCTTTGAAAGTTAAGTCTTTTCCAATCCATAAGGTCTTTCATTGCTTTGTTTGTTCAGATTTTATTTTATTTTACTTGAGATAGTGTTTCACTATGTAGCAATGGCTGGCCTTGAACTTGCTATATAGGATAGGCTGGCCTTCGACTTACAGAAATATGCCTGCTTCTGTGTGTCCTGAGTACTTAGAGTAAAAGCATATGCCAGCACCCCTAGACTCAAATGCAGATTTTTCAAAGCTCAACTGCATATGCTTCAGTGTCTTGCACACTCCTGTTTTTAGGCTTCATTTCCTGAATAAAATTTTAACCCTCAATTAACTAGAGATTCCTATATTCTTCACAGTGTACAAACCATTCCCTAATTCTTTTGAGGGCAGTCATCCTTACTTTTACGACTCTTTTGATTGATATGTTGGGGTGAGGAAAGCATGAATTTGGAAGATCGGTTCTTATTAACAGTCAGGGTCTTGTTCTGCTAGGTAAGCAACAGGCTCACTAATTCATGTGCCCAGTGATCTCAACAATGCATTGAGACAGCAAGTTCATTTGCTTTTAGGTATATTTTTCAGATGCTGACAAAGAATTTGTCTGGTTTTGGAATGGGTAGGAACTTGTTTTTATAGAAGGCTGGCTATACAGATATCTATATCAGTCATAGCTCCTTCTAAACTTCCTTTGTAAGGCAAACTTTCTAGAAAAATTGAAGAGCTCTCTCTAATAGTATCTTTAATGTCTATCAACCACAATGTTTTGGGATATAAATGTAATATAATAATTTTATATTTAGGGCTGGAGAGATGGCTCAGTGGTTAAGAGCACTGACTGCTCTTCCAGAGGTCCTGAGTTCAAAACCCAGCAGCCACATGGTGGCTCACAGTCATCTATAATGAGACTTGGCGCCCCCTTCTGGCTTGTGGGAACACATGGAAGGAATGCTGTACACATAATAAATAGATATTAAAAATAATTTCATATTTAGAGGTTTCATTTATGGACTTGCTGCTTCCTGAAAATATATTATATTCTTGAACATAGAATCCATAGGCAACTGGTATGGTTCTCTTATACATTGCCATATGCTAGCAATCATATATTTCAGGCAAGACTTCCTAATGCATCCATATCTATCACAAATCTTTATATGAGCTCCACTGTAAAACAAAAACAACAAAATATAACAAAAAGTAGCAATCAAGCTTGGTGGTGTTCGCCTTTAATCCCATCTACTTAAGAGGTTTAACTCACAAGTTTTAGATCAGCCTGATTAATTTTGTGAGACCTTGTCTTAAAATAAAAAGTGAAAAGGGATGGCTAAGTAGCTTAGCTTTCTTTTTCTTGCCAGCCAACTCCCAAATAACAGCACGGAGACTTATCATTAATTATGAAAGCTTGTCTTTAGCTTAGGCTTGTTTATAACTATCTCTTATAACTTAAATTAGCCTATTTTTATTAATCTACATACTGTCACATACAGCTCATCCTGCTTCTTCTGCATCACTTGGCGTCTCTCCTACACCTAGATTCATTTCCCACTTTCTCCATTGGCCATTCAGCTCTTGACTAAATCATTCACAGCGTATATCTCACACAGGGTACAAATATCTCACATTACTCAACATGCATAGTCCATAGGTTCAATCCCTTGTACCTAATGTGGAAAAATAAAAGTAGAAATCTACTGCCTGCCCCTTACATTTTTTAAAGTACCCAGAAAGCAGCCAGATAATCTGAATTGTGCTTGGCCCTTTGATAGTAAACACAGAAAGAGAAAATACATCTCACACCAACCCTTTCATAGGACACGCTGATATAGAAAGACAGTTACTGTCCTACGAATCACTTACAGAAAAGGCTAATAATGAAAACATTCACATGGGATCTAGTATGAACAAAAATTGTATAGTAAATCTGTGGGGTAGGGTGATGAGGGAAGGGTTTGTACATTTAGCTAACTTATTTTCTCTTTTCTAGGAAGTTATACTAAATCCCCAGATGTATGTGGTATCAATAATAAAAATCACCCCAATTCCAGCTTTAATGGTAATCCCCAAATCTCTGTGAGGGAGTGTATACAAAGTGCTATTAGAGCACAGGAGGGAATGGACATTTCTTTAGTTGGATATGAGGAGGCTTTGAGGAGCAGCGTTAGCTGAATCTTTAGGGTTGGCTGAACTTGGACAGTTCAATGAGGAGGTAAAGCAGTGAAGGAGACGGCATAGTTTGGGACATGGTGTTTTTGAACACAGACAAGAAAACCTTCCTCTTTCCTGACTGCCACACATGCTTTGAGAAGAAATGGAAGGGGAAAAAAAGCCTACTGAACCAGTTGTTTCGACTGTTCCTATGTGATCATAGCATTGCTTATATGGATTGGCAAGCAAGGGATGAGCTCATAAAAGGATATTAATGTGTCATTTTTATCGAGCAAAGTAGTATTACAGAGGAGGTGATTTCAAAGGCACATGGCTCTTTCATTACAGTCTTCAGGGGCAATGTTTGATCACTGAAAACAGGCTGCTTTGTTCCAGTTCGCTCTGATGTTTGGCATTATCCTGAATACATATGCTCTGACTTGGGGAGAATCAGACTGTAAAGATTGAAGAGATTTGAGACTTGCATATTCAAAATACATGTCTCCTGGTTAAAATGGGAGGAGGACTACTTGAATATGTATGTCTACACATAAGCAAACATACTTCAGACACTCAGCAAAAGTTTAAAAAGCAGTCACACATATGTGTTTATTCTGAGATCATGGAAGTTGCCCATTTTTAAAATTCATCATTATATGAAAACTCAGGGACAAGTATATTTTAGGAGGCTTTATGTTGGTAAGAACGAAGTATGAGAAGCTTGCTTATTTCACAGACCTACAAGAAGCTATATGCCCTTGTTACCCGTCGCTGACACAGCTTCTGCATTTTGGGTGTTCCTGAGCATCCTTTCAAGTACAGAAGTAGTGAGGATGTGCTTCCGCTTGCAGCGTGTTTGCCTCCTGTGCGCATAGCCCTGGGGTTGATCTTCAACACCATGCCAACTGTGTGCAGCAGCATAAGATGCAGTCCCAAGCCCCCTGCATCAGAAGTTAATGCACTTCTTAGTCTGCATCATGAGTTCAAGACCAGCATGGACTATACAAGACATTTTCTTTTTTTTTTAAATTTTATTATTTATTTACTTATTTTAGTTGTTGAAAAAAAAATTCCTGTCTCCTCCCCATTTCCCATTTCCCTCCCCCTCTCCTCTTCCCCCCCCCCACACTCTATTCCCCCTCCCTCTCTAGAATGAAGAGCAGTCCAGATTCCCTGCCCTGGGGGAAGTCCAAGGTCCTCCCACTTCTATCCAGGTCCAGGAGGGTGAGCATCCAAACAGGCTAGGTTCCCACAAAGCCAGTTTATGTATTAGGATCAAAAGTGTGAGATGAAGAGTGAAGCATGTTTGTACTTAGTCTTAAGAATAAAACCCAGAGTCAGACATTAGGGTGAAAGCTGAAAGATCAGAGAAGCAGAACAGCCAGCTACCAGAAACTTCTTACCTCTACTAAATCTCCAATTGAATGGGGGCACCTGCTTCTTTGAATCCTAGACTGAATTTGTTGTCTCTAGAATCCTCAGATTGAATTGGTGCCAGATCCTGTCTCCAACCATTTTATATTCCTGTCTCCACATCCCTCATGCTGGGATTAACGGCATGAGCCTCCCAATTGCTGGGATTAAAAGCATGAGATCCCATGTGTTAGAATCAAAGGTGTGAGCCACCACCAGCACTGTCTGTCCTCTATAGTTAACTAGTGGCTAGCTCTGTTCTCTAATCTCCAGGTAAGCTTTATTTGTCAGAACACAAACAAAACACTATGCAACAAGAGAGAAAGACACACACACACACACACACACACACACACACACACACACACATGCACACAGACAGAGAGGCAGAGAGAGACTTTCTTGGCTAGAAGCAAAATGGTGGTCACATGTTAAATGAGGAATTTTCTACTAGTGTTTGTATGGTGTTCTTTTCCTAATGTTAATTAAAAAATGTATTTCTTTTCTATTTTTAAGGAGAGAAATAGATGCTTAGGAAGAGACTAAAAACTTTCAATGTGTTGGCTAGAATGCATAATTTTATTGTCATAGAATTCTCCAGCTTCATGCCCTTACAAACTGATATGTAATCTTGCACAAATTTATCTTTTGAATTTTGGATCCTTTTGAATATATAAAAGATGGCATTCCCTGCCTGTGAGTTGGATATAAATTGTACTGAAGAATAGACACTCATTGTACTGAAATTAAGTTCAAGACTTCCAGCTAAAAGGTGTTCAGTTAAATGATGTCCTCTTTCACTTGATAAAGAAAAATCACTCCTTAGCACTTACATATCTCAAATCCTTTACCTGTTCCCCACCTCACAGAACCCAAGGTTTTCTGTGAGCCGGTGGCGCGTTTTCCTCTGATTTGTTTTGCAACAATTCCAAAACATGTTACTTCAGCCCTGTGCTTGCAGCGCAGACCAGAGCTTTACGAACCTTAATGTACTTATTAATCATCTGGGGAGCTTGTTAAAAATGCAGGTTCTGATTCAGCAACTTGACCAAGATTCTAACAAGCTCCCGGGTGGCACAGTGGACCACAGTTTGGGTAGTTAATGTCTAGAGTACAAATGACCTCTTATTAAACTGGGATTTCTTTCTGCACCACCCAGATAACTGGAGATGTAGATTCCCTGATTTTAAAGTTACTTCAGCCTGTTGTTTTGTGCATTGCAAATCTGATAAAAAAACATTATTTTTACTTGCTCCACATATTCCTTCTTGACACAAAACAAAACTAAACAAAACCTCACCTCTCTTACTTTACAATTTAGACTCAAGAAACTACTTAAAGTTTCCAGATTGCATCAGGTTTTTTTTTTTTTTTCATATCTCAGTACCTTTCTAATAGTATTGCTTCTGCCCATTTTGGCACAAAGTAACTCTTCCTTTAAGGCCCATATCGGCTGTTGTGTCCTCTAGGGTTCATTCCTACTTTCTCTTTCCTATGGAAACGGAGATGCCTCTGCGACTTCACAACACTCCACATTTCCTTTATTAGGGTTCCCAACACCCCGGGTCTTTTGCAATGGACTGGCTTCCTTCCCACTCTTGGCAGGACCATGATTGAAAAAACTAGACCTTTTATCCCTGATGGCTACAGCCAGTCACAAGACTGCACACAATTAGTTTACTGACTGAGTATAAAGGAAGCCTGGTTGGGTTGTAATCATACAAAAAAATATAATTAAATTATTATTTTTCTAATGAACCTTAAACTTGAATTAGGAATAATAAAAACCAAATTCGCGAAAATTAAATACAGGATGATTCAATGGTAGTGATACAGAATGTCAGTATGTGATTTATCACAGCATAGAACTGTTCTGAGTTTACTGACAGAAGATGTGGCATGGATTTTTTGAATTATTTATTTCATACCTCAGCTTGTTCAAAATAGAACTTGGGAGTAGCAACTCTATGTCCTCAGGCTAATGAAAGTATAGCAGCATAAGTAGTTAAGAGAACAGTGTGAGAAGACAAATGGGGTTTGGGAAAAGATGCTGACAGGTCAAGGACCAGACAAGCTGGTCCTCAGGACTGATGCTCTCTGTGCAGGATGGAAGGTCTCACATGGCGCACTTCGATTTCCAATCTGGCCGGGAGGCACACCTTTGCCAGGCTGCTAGCTGCCTTCTTGCCCTTTGGCCTCTGGTAGAATCTGGCCACAGAAGTACTCTTGAAGAACAATGAGAGTCAGGACATCTGCTTCCTTAGGTTGCCTAGAGGTGGCTGTGCCTCTGTGTAAATTGTCCTTAAGGAAGTCAAGATCCTTCAGATTTCTTTGATTGCATCATGCCATGCTACCTGTTGAGGCACTGATAGAATCATAGAGTGCTTTGAACTGGGTGAATTGTCAGATTTAAAAATTTTTATGAAAACCATGAATGCCATAAGAGGGTTATAATCTATCTATCTGTCTGTCTGTCTATCATCTATCTATCCATCATCTATCTATCCATCATCTATCTATCTATCTATCTATCTATCTATCTATCTATCTATCTATCTATCTATCTATCTATCTATCTCCATATATGTATGTTTACAAACACATGTATGGCTAGAGTCTGTGAGGGCACTAAAGAAAAAAGGGAACTAGAAAATTTACTTTTCAATAGAGAAAATTCAGAAAGCAGACAGAGCTAGCATTTGCCCTCTTAGCCTTACATTTAGTGTGATCAAGAAGCTTAAGCCACCTAGAGGGAAAGACAAACCACTCTTGTATTTAATGCTTGCAGTCCTGTAATGCTCCTTACAGCCGTATAAGCGACTGTTCATTTGTGATGCGATGTCTTCCAGAGATTCTGCCTTGAGCTGTTCTCCTTTGACTAGGGCTGACTGTTCAGAACTATGACCTCTCATCTTTCCTGATGTTCATAGTCTGATTGTTTCACAGCCCATTCACCTTCTCTCTGGAGACACAGAAAGACAATGAATGAATGAAAACCTTACCATGAGTATCTATGATGAAAGGTTTGTCGAGAAGGGGGCTGAGACTGTGAGACAAAGTACAGCCGCTCTGCTTAGCTGGGCTGTTCTGCCACCTATTGCCACAAAGGTATCGAGTGCTGTCTCTGGTTTGTCAAAAAGCCACAGATAAAAATGGGCAAGAAGACTTAAATTAAATTCACGATGATGAAGAGAACCAGATCTGAAAAATAAATAGGATGCTATTAGTATGAAGCCTTGGTACACAAGCGTCTCTGTCTTTGCTTGGACTGTATTATAGCCCTGTTTGCAGTACTGACTCAAATTGCTGTTGACTCATATGGGCCTAATTCTGTGACCTGGCAAAAATATACCATAACTCCTGGCAGCAGGAGACCTGACTGTGGTTTGACCTTGGGTAAATGAGCTAAAGGTGATGAACAAACCATAAAATTCAATTTAAAATAATAAAAAAACCAAGATTGTTTATACTTTGCCCAGTGGATAAAGTGAAAATCCAATATGTTTCCTGGTGCATGGTGTACATTCTGGGATAGTCAGATTTAATTAAAGTTTATTAGCTGGATAAGGGAGGAATTGAGTGAAAACATTTTATATGAGGCATTTGGCAGTGATTTTGTTCTTTACTGTTTAAGCTTTCCTTTTTTAAAGATTATTTTCTTTCTTTTCAGGGTCTATTTATGAAATGTTTGGCAACGAATGCTGTTTGTCAACAGGGGAAGTGATTAAAATCACAAGCCTCAAAATTAAGAAGATAATGGCTGAAATTTGTGAGGATAATTCTAGAGATTCCGAGTCTCGAAAGCCCTTTGAACTGCCCATGAATTTTCCAGGTACTGTCAACTGCAAACACGCCACATGGTATTAATAGTTACATGCAATCAAAACAACTGGAAACAATGAAAAATGCCAGCCTCCATATTATTTTTGTTGTTATTGCTGCTGTTGTAGTTTTGAGACAGGTTCTCACTAAGTAATCCAGACTGAACTTGAATTTCAGTCTGTCCTGCCTGGGTGACTGAGTGCTGAATTTCCAAGTCTGCAACGGTACTAGCTGCCTGGGGGAGATCGTGGAGTTGTGTGGGTTGGAGAAGATAGAATTCTTATAGGTCAATCAATTTAAGAACTACAAAAGGCAACCATGCTATACATTTTTCATTCTTGTTTGGCATAGGAACTAGTCACTTTAGTTAGCAAATAACTTCCTATTTACAAGTGCTTAGTGTGTCTTCAGAGTTATATTATTTTTAACTGATTCATAACAACATAAACATAATATTTATGAAAGAATGTAATATTTTCATTCATGAATGCATACATAATATTTCAATTAAGGTAAAGATTGCTATTGTCTCAATTATTTATTTTTCCTTATGGTGAACATTGTAGAAACACTTGTTAGTTTTTTGAAATGTACAGTACATACTTAACCTGAGTCACTTTACTGTGCAACAACATGCCAGGACTTCTGATCCCTAGGAGGGCATTTTGTCATGTGCATCATTAGATGCTCTAGTGAGCGTCAAAATAAGTCTGTTAGCTGAGCATGGCGGTGCATATCTATGAGCCCAGCACTTTGAAACAGGAAAACGTGACTTCAAGGACAACCTGGATCACATAACAAAGCCCTGCCCATATATCCCTCTCCAACAAAATCATAAAAATTAAAAAAAATCAAAACTACATTTTCATGAGGCATATAAAACTAATTAGCATCACTTAAACCTACCTATTTTATTTTTTAAACAGTTTCTGTAGTTCCTTGCCTCACTGCCCACATGATCTTACTGATCTGCTTGATCCTTTTTATATAGGTAACTCGACCAAGCTTTCCAATACCATGTCTTGTAGAAACTGGTTGCCCTATATCCAACTCTATTATATATATTTAATTTTTATATACCTATGTGTGAATAGCACAGCATGCATACCATTGGGTAGTCACTAGTGATTCACTTGTCTTGTGCTCTAGACTATGGGCAGTCAAACTTTCTGGAAATGGTCAGACAATCACATTTTAAGGCTTTGTAGGCAGATTGTTTCTTATAACTACTCTACTGCGATCTTTTAGGTCACTACAGGTAGGAAATCAGTCAACCAGTGGTCTTGAGAAATCATCCAAAGTTTTACTTATGAAAAGAAGTGGCTGACAGGATTTAATCAGTCAACTTATTTGTTGATGTGTGCTCTACACTGCTAGTACTCAGACTTGGTATTTCTAGAACTCAGGACAAACTCAATACATGTCAACTAGATGAACAAATAATACACATCACAAATATTACAATACAATATGTTTCACAGTGGGATTAATGTAAATCTGAGCTGCACAGGATCAGCAGGTCCTGTTTTTGAACATGGATTTGGTAGCTGTATTTCCAACTCCACCAGTTTTTAATTGTGTTACCTTGATGAATTATTTCCTTTCTCCAAATGTAAAGTTAAATACCAATACTGCTATATAGCTCCTAGTTTTTTTGGAGAAGGGTAATATTGACATATAATTAAAGTGCTCATTATGGTGTCTTGGAATATAACAAAGTCTACAAAATGCCTATAACTTATGTAAACATTATCAGGATTCTCATGGATATCATTGGAGGGGTCCAAAACACACTTCAGAGAATGTGATAATTGAGGTTGAGAGAGCAAAAATAAAGAAGGTATATTTAGGAGAAGATTCTTCCAAGTACCATTCTCTGTCCCTTTGAGCCAAAAGCATGCCCATTCTTCGTGGTCTTTCATAACATGGTTTTAAAACCTAGCTACACAGTGGGCTCATCCAGGGAGAGTAGAAAGTCAGGATGCATGAGACATCCTGATTTATTTGGCTGAAGTCTGGTCACAAAGTGTTCTCACAGCTCCCCAGGTGATACTATCATGTACCTGAGGTTGAGAACCAGTACTTTATAAGAAATAAAGCTAGATGTAATCTCTCAATCATCAATTAATCTCTCTTTCTCTCTCTCTCTCTCTCTCTCTGTATATGTATATATACTGCATGCACATGTCTCATATATCTATGTAACTGGCTTGGAACTTCCTTTGTAGAAGAGTCATTCCTCAAACTCACATAGAGTGCCTGCCCCCGCTTCAGAAATGTTGGGATTAGATGCAAGGGCTTCCATATCCAATGTAAATCACTATGTTTTGTGCCATAGTTATTGCACTTATTGCAATTTATATGTAATTGGAGTTATTTTGTGCTTTTTGGACTCGCATGATCTAATAGATAATAAGGTGGCTAAGAGCAGAAGTGAAATCATTTATTACTGTAATTCTCAGTAATCAGAACACGATATATAGAATAAACATTCACTTAGTTAAAATGTTCAGAATTTTCAGATAGCAGAAGAATATCTTATTGGACTAGTGGAAACACTTGGCTTTTGACTGAAGTCTAGTTTAGGTTATCACTATATGGAACTTCCTTTGAGCTGCATGGTAACTTTTCATTATTTGAGCAAATGTTTAAAGCCATGCTTATAAGTGAGTGTTATTATGAGGGTCAGGATATGATGACTATGATAGTTATGGAATGTTTTCCTTCAGAAAAGACTCTAAGATCCCATATAGATCTTTCTTTGTTATTATCACCTGGGGGGAAAGCTCAGAATCAAGGGCAATTTTCATGAATCATAACAGCAGCATATGCTTGGTCTATATTAAAAAATTTCATTTGAACTACAATCATATTTTATAATTTAAAATTCCTTTAATGTTTTAACACAAAATTTTATTAACACATATTCCCGATATATAGTGATAGGCTTCATTTCAAATAGCTATATCATGTACTTGGGATACATTCATTCCCTCTTCCTTTCATCACCTCTCCCATTCTTGCCATTCATCCTCCAAGTTTTGCTTCTCCATAAATACACGATTACATATATAATATACATATATTGCATATAACACGTACCTATAATTTTATGTAGCTGCATGAAAATCTAGGATTCACAAATTAATGAGCAATAAAAACATGTGATATTGTCAGCTGTGTCTATTTTCCTGCAAATGATATAATTTAATTCTTCTTTAAGGTTAAATATAACTCCACTGTGCATGCACAGCACAATTCTTTATCAGTTTATTGATTGATGAACACTTAAGATGATTTCATAACTTGGCTCCTGTGGATAGTGTAGCAATAAATATACAGGTGACAACATCTCTGTAATATGTGGACTTAGAGACTTTGTGTGCTTACCTAGAAGTAATGTATTTGGGTCATGTGCTAGTCCTATTTTTCGCTTATTGAGGAACTTCCATATTAATTTCCACAGGTTGAATAAATAACATTTCTATGCCAGTGTTTATTGTTATTTATTTTCTTAATGATAACCATCCTGACTGGGGTGAGATAGCATCTCAACGTTGTTTTATTTTGTATTTTTTTGGTAGGCTAAGGATTTTGAACATTTTAATCATATGTTCATTGATCATTGGTACTTCATCTCTGCTTGTTATATTGACCCATATACTGTGTGGAATTTAGTTCTTTATGTATTCTAAATTTTAGTTCTCTATGTAGCTGTCAAAGATTTTCTTCTGTTCTTAAATTGTCTCTTCACTGAATTGTTTTCTTTGCTGTTTAGAAACTTTTAAATTCTACAGCATTTATCACAGCTTCAAATTTTTTTTCAACTAAACCAAATCTACATAGTAAAAGAAATCTCTATTGACAATTTTAATCACTGAATAAATGCATTTTAAAAGATACTAAACAAGGGGAAGACCCCTCCAAAGGTGTTTTAAAACATTCTGTCATATTAGGTTAACTCTTAAAAATTCTTTTTGCAGCTGATTTAAAATTTATTCAACTGTTAGAGGACATATTTTCTGAAATTATGAATTTTAAAAATATACAGAGATTTGTTTTATGAATATATACTCTATATAGAAAAATATGTGCCCTATTCTTATAGAAGTCCATTAAAGACTTTTAATGATTCATTTGTAGGGGTGTTGCGCTCATTTCTTAGCTGATCCTTCATAACAATATAACTGCTGTTGAAATCATGAAAGTAGAGAAGAGTTGTTTAATGAAAAAGAAAACAGGAAAGATGGGGAACCAGTAGGACAGGTTGAGCGGTAAAATACTCTCATCAAATCACATATAACATGTATATTAAAAATGTAATGATGCTAAATACCCCAATTATTATTATTATTCAATTATATAGTTCCTTAAAATTCTATACATTTTTATTTAATGTACTTTGAGTGTCTGGGAATATGCATCTATATTTATAATTGCTACTGATTTTGAGTAGAGAATATCTTTTAACATCATATAACCTTTTTCAGTAATAACACTTTTTTTTAGCTTTTTTTTAAAAATTTATTTATTTATAAGGATTTCTGCCTCCTCCCCGCCACCACCTCCCATTTCCCTCCCCCTCCCCCTATCAAGTTCCCCTCCGTCATCAGCTCGAAGAGCAATCAGGGTTCCCTGACCTGTGGGAAGCCCAAGGACCGCCCACCTCCATCCAGGTCTAGTAAGGTGAGCATCCAAACTGCCTAGGCTCCCACAAAGCCAGTACGTGCAGTAGGATCAAAAACATTGCCATTGTTCTTGTGTTCTCAGTAGTCCTCATTGTCCGCTATGTTCAGCTAGTCCGGTTTTATCCCATGCTTTTTCAGACCCAGGCCAGCTGGCCTTGGTGAGTTCCCGATAAAACATCCCCATTGTCTCAGTGTGTGGGTGTACCCCTCACGGTCCAGAGTTCCTTGCTCAGAGAAGAGTCACAGCAGTAATAACACTTTTAAAAGTAGATTTGGTTCAGTTTTTTTACATTTTTTTTGACTTATTGATTTTTTTTTAAACAACATCTTGATCTACTGCTAAGCTTGGCTCTGAATTCACAATATTCTTGCTGTAACCTACTGAGAGCTGGGATTACAGGTGTGCACTAGCTTGCTCTGCTATATTTTGTCTGATTTAAAACAATTATTCCAGTTTGCTTTGTCTTTATTTTCTTTTTTGCAACTAATTACACAGTCAATCTACTCTTTTTTACACTCAAACTACTTACATTTTTGAATTTAAAGTCTATCTTTTGTAACAAATAGCATATGCTTTGATAATTTTCTCTTACCATACCAAAGTTCCTTTTAATCATTATTTATCCACTTTTAGCTAATATCATAACTGATAATAAAGAATTTATTACTATTATTTTTTCCTACTTTTCATGTTTTCTACTCTTCTGCTGCTTCATTACTGGCTACTTTCTGTATATGGGCATTTTCAATCTTCCATTTTAGTTTTTGTTGAACTGTAATAGATTTTTCCTTTAGAATAGTTTTAGGTTCATAAGAAACTTGACTAGAAAATTCTTCATTGAGAGCCAGTCTCCAAAACACCAAAGTCAACCAATCTCCCAACCAAACATATCAAAAAAGAAAGAAAGAGAGAGAGAGACCTCATTATGATTGTTGAATTACATAGTAAATGTGATAACAGAATATTTATTTCAACAGAGTACTAGACTGTTTTGCAAACTGACTTCGCCATTTTCTACTACTATGAACAATGAATGAGCCTTCTTTTTCCATGTCCTTACCAGGAATTGGCTCTATAGTGTCTGCATTTGATCATTCAGTACTTGTACACCTATGGTATCCATGTAATCTGTACTTAATCTGGTTTTAATCTTCAATTCCCAGATGGAACTCTAGTGATAATGGGTATATTTAAATATACGTTCTGTGGTGAGGAATCTCTTGATTTTTGTCCATTCAAAATGTGTTATGGGTTTTCTTACATTATGAATTCTTTGTAAATCTTGGATAATAACTTTTTGTCACATTTAGCTTTTGCAAATATTTTCTCTTAAATCTATGGCTTTTATGAATCATTTTCTCATTCTCTTGATAGTGTCATTTTTTTAAACATTTTTAATAAAGTCTTGCTTACCGTTTGTTTCTTTCTTAGATTCTGCTTTATGATTGTACCTAAAGTTCATCTGCAAATCCAATGTCATCTAGAGTTTCTCAAACTGCTTCCTGGTGTTTGGGGGTTTCACATTTAGGCCTTCTGATTTATATTGAGTTAATATTCGTAAAGGTGTAAGTTATGTGCCTGTATTCACTTTTCTGCATTCAATGGTGTGGAATTGTTTGTTGCAAAGAATACATCGGTTGCATTTTGTTTCCTTTGTTTCCTTTAGTTGGCTCTATTTCTCTGGAATAACTCCTGTGCTATTGTGTCAGATTTGCCAATCTTTATTCTTTGACTAGTACCACTTTCTCTATAATGTTGACACTTTATAATAGGTCTTGATGTCAGGCAGGAGCATTAGTCTGAATTTGTTAATACTCAAAACGTTGCCTATACTGTGCTTCTTTGCCTGCACATGTC
Source organism: Microtus ochrogaster (assembly GCF_000317375.1). Lineage (NCBI taxonomy): Eukaryota > Metazoa > Chordata > Mammalia > Rodentia > Cricetidae > Microtus > Microtus ochrogaster. Next base: position 40,109,040 of record NC_022034.1, on the reverse strand, counting down.
AACTCTTAAAGTTTTGTTAATATTCATAAAATAATCTCCCAAGATTTTGACTGTACTTATAATTAATTAATAGATGTAATTGGGAATAACTGACTTTTTCTTACAATAGTGAAACTTCCTAGCCATAGATGTAGAATATTACTCTATTCGTTTATACAGTTTTGCTTTTATCAGGACTTTATAGTCTTCTTCATAGAGAATTAATACATAAGTTAATATATTCATAACTATTGCGTTTAGAGATATTTAACTATTGGGGAGGGTTTACACATGCCAAGATGTGCATGTAGGAGCCATAGGAGAACTTATCAGAGTCAGTTCTCTTTTATACCACGTTGCTCCCGAGGCTCAAATTCAGGTCATCATGTTTGATGGCAGGCACCTTTATTCCCTGAACCGTCTTGTCAGCCCATCCTTTTGAGCATAGTTACAGAAAGTTTTAAATTTCAAATTAGTCTTAACTAATTTGATTAACTAATTTAATTAACTAATTAAATAAGTTAATTAGTCTTAACTTATAAAGGCAAGTAGTTTAAAACAAACAAACAAAACCATTTTATGCTTGCTCTAATTGCTCTTTTGGGGGGATGTTTTTTTATTAGACACTGTCTTGGATTATTTTTGCTGACTCTTTAAGATTTTCTGTATGAATAAATGTGTCATCTGTGAACAAAGGCACTTTTGCTTGAGACTCTTAGCATTAGTGATCACCAAAATGTTAAAAAGGAGGCTAAAGAGGACATGGATATGCTACCTTCCCACCCCATCTAATTAGTAAGCCTTCCAGTGGATTGTCAAGGAGCCTTGCAGTCTAAAGTGCTGAGGTTTGTATTGTATTATCGTTTTTGAACTCAATGGACATGGGGTTTTGTCGAATGCTTTTTATCTATCTGTTGGTGTGATCATATGATTTTTCTTCTTTAGCTTCTGTCTATGATAAATTACATTAATTAATTTCCAAATGTCAAACCATTCCTTAATTAGTAAATAGGAAAAACACAGTGATCATGCAATATAATCCCCCCTTTTTAAATCAGTGTAGGATTTAATTTGATGATATTTCTGAGGATTCTTATAGTAAGAGTAGGGAGATAATGATGTATAGGTTCTTTACTTATTCTATAGGCATGAGAGCAATGCTTACCTACACTGAATCAAAAAGTATCCCCATGTTTTTATCTTTAGGGGAAAAAACATGTTTTCCCATAACTTTCTTAACTGTTGGGAAGAACTTAGCAGTGAATCCCATCTGGGCCTGCATTCTCTGGTCTGGAAGTCATTAATCATTAATTCATTGTCTTTGATAAATATAGTTCCGTTGAGAGAGCCAGTTTCTTCTTTGATAAGTTTCTGCAGATTGTGTCTTTCGAAAAGGTGACTATTGCAAACAGGTTGGCAAGGTGGTGAGAACGTGCTTGTTCATATGTGCATTGTTAGACTGGCATGCCACAGGAGCTACAGAATCTCTGCTTTGATTTGAGGTAGCTGTGTCTACTCTCTCCATTTGTTTTTGTTATTCTGGCTAAATATTATTCTATTTTCTTGATCTTTTGTTTTTTTATTTTTATTTCTTGATTTTCCACATTTAGTGGGCCTAGTTTGATCCTTTGCAGCTCCTGCCACTATTAGTCCAGAGTCAGTGAGCTCTCACTAGCTCAGGTCAGTATTTCTGTGAGAATCCCCACCATGGTTTTGACCTCTTTGCTCATATTATTGCTCCTCCCTCTCTTGGACTAGTCTCTGGAAGCTTGGTGCAGTGCTTTGCTGTGGATCTCTGTATCCACTTCCATCAATTGCTGGATGAAGGTTCTATGATAACAATTAAGGTAGTCATCAATATGCTTACAGGGGAAGGCCAGTTTAGGCATCCTCTCTACTCTTGCTTAGAGTCTTAGCTGGGGTCATCCTTGTGTAGAATTTCCCCAGTGCTGTTTCTCGCCAGCCCTTTAATGGCTCCCTCTATCAAGATATCTCTTTCCTTTCTCTCCCTCCTTCATCCTTCTTGAGTGTCCAGCTAGCTCCTTCATGTTCTCATACTCCCTCCCTTCTCCCCTGCACCTCCCCTTCCATCCTTTCTTCTCTCCCTCCAAATTTTCTCAGGAGAGCTTGTCTGTTTCCCCTTTCCAGGGGGATCCATGTCTCAGAATTGTCCTTGTTACCTAGCTTCTCTGTGATCATGGACTATAGGCTGAATATCTTTTGTTTTTCCATCTAATATCTACTTATATGTGTGTACATACCATGATTGTCTATCTGGGTCTGGATTACCTCACTCAGGATGTTTTTTTTTTCTAGTTCTTTTTATTTGCTTGCAAATTTTAAGACGTCATTGCTTTTTTCTGTTGAGTAGTAGTCCATTGTGTAAATGTAACACATTTTCTTTATCCATTCTTTGGTTGAGGGACTCCTAGGCTGTTTCCAGGTTCTGGTTGTTATGTATAATGCTGCTATGAACACAGTTGAACAAATATCCTTGTGGTATGAGTGTGTATTCTTTGGGTATATGACCAAGAGTGATATTGCTGGGTCTTGAAGTAGATTGTACCTTAAAACCCTAAATACCAAATAACCACACCCTAGGTCAAGACATTTTTGTAGCTGCTCCTGAAGTCAGACTTCTTGTCAATCTCTCTCTCTCTCTCTCTCTCTCTCTCTCTCTCTCTCTCTCTCTCTCTTTTGGTTTTTCAAGACAGGGTTTCTCTGTAGCTTTAGAGGTTGTCCTGGAACTAGCTCTTGTAGACCAGGCTGGCCTCGAACTCACAGAGATTCACCTGCCTCCCGAGTGCTGGGATTAAAGGCGTGCGCCACCATTGCCCGGCTTGACAATCTCTTTGAAAGCAAGAGTAGGCTTAAGCTCTCTGACCTTCAGTCAAGGTGGAATGGACCCTCTTGTGGGTTCCCACCCACAAAACTACTCATCCACATTTATATACAGGCACTCATGCACGCACACATACAGACATGCACAGATGTGCACACATACATTGAATAAGTTTTAGCTCTTTCTTTGAGAGGCAATTCTCTACTGACAGCACAGTTCCTTGATTTTAATCAGTCATGTTTTTGATTTTCTGTCACAATTGAAGATCATTTTCACTAATTACAGGATGAGGTCAGTAGATTGCTTTCTTTAAATACTCTATGAATTTCACTCCACTCTCTCATTTTATGGTTTCAGTTGATTCAATGCCTAGGTTGTTCTAATCACAGATATTTCATCTCCCTAAATCCTTTAGTGATTATTCTATATAGTATGCTAAGGTGCAGTTTTTATCCTTTGTTTTGCTTGGTGTTTTCTGAGTTTGTAGAATATGCTGTTATGTTGAACATTAATTTGGAGAAAATATTTTTCATTATTTCTTCAACTTTCTTTCTAATCTGTTCTTTTTTCTGATATTCCCATTTAAACATTTTGTACCTTTTGTTGCTCATGGTTCTTGGATGTTCTGGGATTTCAAAGATGTTGTTTTGTTTCCTTTTTGTGTTTCAAGAAGATTCTGATTATTTTTATAGCTCACACCAAATCTTTTAGCCAGCCTATGAAAGGCATTCTTATTGCAGTGATTCAAATATGTAAGCCTGACTCTGGTGTTATTTTGTTTCATCAAAGTATGTATTTCTCTTTGAGCATGAATGCATTATAATTTTCTTCTTGATATTTAGGCAGGCTGCTGTGGCAAATATTCCTATGTGATGACAAGGTACAGATGAGGGGATGTAGTTTGTTGGTCTCATTCTTGTATTGAGCTTGTGCCTCTGAACTGTGACCTTCAAAAGAGCCTGCCCTCCCCTTTAGTGGGACAAATTGGCTGCAGCGGGCTATGTTTGTGCAGATGGGTATTTTCCTCTTTTAAAGTTGAGAGGTTAGTGTTATCATCCTTGCCTTGGGTTAGTTAGGCTTTAACAAAATTCCAACCATTTATGAGCTGATAAATTAGTGTGGTATTTTGGACTTCGGCCCAGACTTCTTCCCTAAATTACAGATGTGTACTTAATGTCAGATTAGAGCACACATGCTTCATAGACATTTAGGATTCCAAACTTTGAAAAAAAATATAGACTTTTAAGCTATTTTTAGCACATGTCCTGAAGATTATATAATCTTCTAAGTAACATTTTTAGCCATAATAATATAGTTTGACTAATTAACTTGAGCATCTGACAGATATTCACTTCAAAAAAATCAAACGTTGAAGCTTTTGTGAGTTTTTGACAAAAAACTGTTCTTCTCTATGTCTCTACTCGTACTGTGATGATTCCCATCTTCTTAAGCATATTTGCGCCTCATAGATCTTATTGGTATATTTACTCTCTGTCTTCTTCATACTTTGTCCCTCAGTTTGTGCAATTACAATAATCTAAAATTTGACCAGTTATCTAGTTTTGGAAGAGAGCATTCTCATGTCTCTATCTAGATACCCAGTTTCCTTCAATCTAAACTATCACAAATTATTTATTTATTTAGTTCGATTATCTACACTTCCTCGGGCACTGGATTCAATGGTTTCCCCATGCTCATATATGGACCATGCTCTTTTTGTGTCTGATTCATTCTTTTTTTAAAATCAATATTTTAATGTAGCTTTTAATTTGTTTTGTGAGAGCACATATGGGGGGCACATACATGTCACAGTGATCATGAGGAATTTAGAGGGCAACTTGCAGGAGTTAATTCTCTCCCTCTGCTGTATGGATCCAGGAATCTAACAAGTTACCAGGATCAGCAATAGATGCCTTTACCCCTGTGTGATTCCATCCGCCCACCCACCCACTCCTAAACTCTGATTGTTTCAAAGAACTAAAACTAAAACACTCAAAATCCTATTCTTCCTCTCGTTGCCAATTGTTTAGCACTTTTCTTACTGAAGTCCCTATTTTTTTTCTTGTCATGTGTGGTTATTCAATTCTTTGCTTTGTAGACAACAGATAGTCTTTTTTTCTTCAAATGAAACCTACAAGTCTTCAGTTTTTGTTCAGTGATTTCTGTCTTTGTTTGGGGTGTGTCTTCACAATTCAGGTGCAATCTGCTCAGGGACAACCTCAGAGAAAAACAGGACTAAGAGGTCAAGGTCTCCAAAGTTTATGCTGGGTGTACACACAATCCTAGATGCGTGCAGAACTCTAGTGAGTATATGGCCTTTTAAATTCTCTGCAGTTTTATTGAAGCATCCTGGTGTTCTTAAGACATCTCACATATCCAGTTTTGAAGAGCCTGTTCCTCTTACATTCTTGTTTTCCCCTGCCATTGCAGGCAGCTAAGAATGGAAGGCACTATCTACTAAAGTATTTGAAAAATGCTTTCAGGAGAAGGTTTTTGCCCTGGAATGAACTAGAAATTAGTAAAGTAGAAATGACTCTTAGGTGTAGCTTTCCAGAGGGCTTCTAGAAATATTCAATACAGTTTTCTGGACTTGGGACTGAGGAAGCATCAATTATACCTTTCCAAAGTGTTGTTTCTCAGGCTACTGGTTTTCAAATTGCCGTGGAGCTTGGATGGGGATGGTGGGAGAATGGGGACAGAGCAGGCTTAAACACCATATTTGTTCTACTTATGGAGATTCAGTCACCTCTGTGATTCTTCTGAGATTGCTTCAACTCTTTGGTTAATTTCTGGAGTCCTGAAAAAGATCCCTTTTCTGAGAAGCAGTTTGTTGTTTTTATGTAAAAAGCAGTTTCTAGAGAGGCAGACCTGCTTCATCATTTTGATGACTTCTATCACCTGTGTTGAAATACTTAAACACACATACTCTCTTTCTGATATTAACTGAAACCTTCTGATGAGACCCAAGGAATGGATCCTACAAGGTTTCACTTGTAAATAAACATAATCTACCTACAAAAGCTACTGGCCTTTGTGCCAAGGACAGTGTAGCAGACATGGTTCTAAAAATTTAGGCCCTAGCAAAGTCAATGCTCCAGCAAGCATCAAGGTCCCAGCAAGTGTCAAAGCAGGAAAGATTTGCAGGGCTTTAGGAAGGTCAGTATTAGGGAATAGTTGCGAATCTGTTTTGCTAAAAGATAGACAGGACAGCAAACGTTCAATATACACCAGTTCACAACCTTTAATATAATGCTTTCATCTGTCTCTATTTTTGCCACCTCCCAAATGTTCAAATACATTAGAAGATAAAAAGTGAATATTCCATTCCTCTATGAGAATAAACAAACTGCTCAAGAAGCACAGTTTGTTCTTTTCGAAGACAGCTCCCTTTGCTGAACTAAAAAACTTGGACGTTGCTGCCAAACACAACAAAAATATATCCTAATACTTGGTAGCTGATTGCATTATCCCCATAGATTGGTAAATCACATCATATTTGGTTTATAGTGAGGATCCAAATTCCTAGATTACTTTCTAGCAAGATTTATTCCTCCTCTGTGGTGTGACGAAGTGTGAATCACAAACATCTCCTGGTTAGTCTTGAGAAATACCCTGGAAGAAAATGTTTCCCTACATCTTTATGATGAACAATGATGCTTTTTTTTCCCAAATAGCAATTGTACGTTGTATCTCCTATGCACTGGTTTCCCTTGAAATCTTATAAATCTTTTGCCTTTTACACTGTGTCTCTAAACCATATGCTCAAGGAGAGCTGTAGATCCATCTATAAAACCTCTGCTAAAATTACAAGACTAGATTGAAGAAATTTTTCTCCTTGAATTTTTATATCCTAGTCTATGAATTGTATTACTGTGGAGGAATCTTATTTCGGGAGACAGACGGTGTGCAAGGAATGTGAAAGCAGAGCTTAGAGATGGCAATACCCCTTGCTATTCCATGCGCTAGGCTAGCTTTCCACACTCCATGAAGGTGAGATGATGCTGTATCAGATGGTATTCTGAATATATGTATGTATATGTAAGTTATAGAACCAATCCATATTTGACAGATGAAACATCCAGGTAATAGGATTCAGTGTAACCTGCCCAAAGGCATATACTTAGCAAATGGTTTTTATTAAACCTGCATTAGCTCTGTCCAATAGAAACGAGTTACATAAATAATTAAAAAATTCTAGAAGCCACATTAATATATTATGCAGTGCTGCATAAAAAATACTCCCAAATTCAGCATCTTAAGACAAAATCATCTCACATCCTTTTCTTGAGCATATGAAAAGTTAAAAAAAACTATTAATTGTAACTTGTGAATAAAACTGGCCGAATATAAGTGCTTCTGTATAAGATTGATTATGGTAAAATGATAAAAAAATTATCAAATAATTATATGTCTTTTGCCTGGGTGTTAAAAGCCCCAAATCCTTAACAATTTTCAAAATTAATTTTCCCATTGCTTCATTTGGAGACTGATATATTTAATTTATGGAATAACAATAATCTACATTCAGGGGGTGCTGGCAGGTTTTTTGTCAACTTGACACAAAGTTGAGTCATCAAAGAGGGGGAGCCTCAAGTGAGAAAATGCCTCTGTAAGGTTGTCTGGTAAGCTAGCCCTGTTTGTTTTCTTGATTAATGGTTGATGTGGGAGGGCCCAGCTCACTGTGGACGGTGCCATCCATGGTCCCGGGTGGTATAAAAAGCAGGCTGAAGAAGGCCGTGTTCCTCCAGGACCTCTGCTTCAGTTCCCACCTCCGGGTTCCTGGCTTGTGTTTCCGCCCTGACCTCCCTGAGTGACAGAATGTGACCTGAGGGTTGCAAACTGAAATAAACCCATTCCTTCCCCCATGTTCCTCTTGGCCATGGTGTTCATCACGGTGGCAGCAGAAAGTCTAAGACTGTAGTGAATCCTTGCATTTCAGCCTACCACTGAGCATCTCTTCCAACGTTGCCACTTTATAATCGCAGGGAATTGTTCATTTGACTAAAAAGTATGACTCCCTAAAATAATCTGACAAAACATTATGTAAAAATCCTTAAAATACATGTTAGTGATAAATAGTATCTTGATCTTTTGGTTTTCGAGGGAATTTTGTTAAAAGAAGCAGGATGTAGGGAAGGATTGCTTTTTTCACCAGGCTGTGAGGATAGAGTGGGGCTGAGAGCAGCAACGTACAGAACTCTGTTCCTCACGGGACTTGCGATCCAAAGAAGCAGAGGCCATTTTCCCACATTTTTTGGGTCAGTTTCTTTTAAAGCATGTCATTCCAATTCTCACTTAAGCAAAATAAACTCAGTTGTTACTACTATATTGTTTTTTTTTTCCTGGTCAAAGGGAGTTTTATACACAAACTATGTGAGAAAATGCAAATTAACATGCAAAAGAAAGTCAGCTTTTGTAGTAATTTACTGTTTTAATTTTAGGGTTAATTGTGTTGTGTATTTAAAACATAATACGATTAATTTTCTTAGTTTCTAGCCTTTGGTTAGCAATAACATATACCACCTTAAGGACAAATAGATTGTAAAATTCTAGGTTAAAATAATATTTTACTTTCAACCCATGTGTATTTTAAATTCTTAGCATTGGACCAGAATTTTGTTTTGAATACAATGACACGAAAATGGGCAAATCCAGAGCTGATGGTGTTCTTTGATATTTCATGTCTGCTTCTGAGCTCTATTTTATTATTCTGTGTTCATTTTTCCCCTGTATGTGTAATTCTGCTAATGATGTTGTCTTTCAGCATTACAATGGAAAGACTATTATGAGAGCAACTGACTTGCCCTTAAAAACTGTGAACACTGATCTTTAGGTCCCTCACTCTTTACAGAACAGACATAGTATGCTTTGCTATTTTATTTATACTCAATGGTATTTCAAGCATTTAGAGGCTGTTTATAGCATCCCTCATGATAATATAGCTACAAAAATAGTGCAAATTCTGTCTTATATTGTGCTATATATCTTTTAGCAAGAGTCGTTAGAACACAACCTAGTTTTCATCTCCTTCTTCACTCCACAAACCAATATACACAGTGTCTACCAAGATCAACATTTACACTAGAGTGGTACAAATTTTGTAATGGAAGGACCTATACTCTGAGGTCATTGATTACTCTTGGTGGTGTAAAGTCTATGGGTTTTGATAAATGAATAATGATACATATTCATCATTATAGTATCATATGAAATAGTTTCACTGCCTTGAAAGTCTTCTGTGCACCCGTTATTCTTCTACATGCCTACACCCTTTACTGACTATGAAGTCTTACTTTTTTCTAAATGTCACATGCTTGGAATTAAGTGAGTGAGGCCTTTTCAAATTTCCTTTGTTCATTCCCTAAATGTACATAAGGGTTTTTCAGAGCTTTTCATAGATTAGTGAATTATTTCTTTTTAATGGGGCTTGATATTTCTTTGTCTGTATGCACATTGTCCACCCCCAAACCCTCTATATTTCTTCATATTTTAATAATTACAAGGAAGATCTACTGTAGACATTGATGAATAAGTTTTCATGGCCCAAGTTTAGAGTGTATCAATTTCTCATACTATTACCTGCAACACATAGAAAATAGAAGAAAACTCAAGGAAAGTAATAAAAGCCCTGTAATTTTCATACTAGAGGTATTTAATAATATTTGTTTGTGATATATTTGTTTATATTATTTTATAGGTACAGTAAATAACTACCCACAGGTAGTCACTTGCATTAATATAACATGCAGAAGTTCATCTCTATATACTTACCTCTGTCAATGAATATTCTTCAAAAGGACAATTTTTTTTGTTTTGTTTTTTTGGTTTTGGTTTTGGTTTTGGTTTTTCGAGACAAGGTTTCTCTGTGATTTTGGAGCCTGTCCTGGAACTAGCTCTTGTAGACCAGGCTGGTCTCAAACTCGTAGAGATCCGCCTGCCTCTGCCTCCCAAGTGCTGGGATTAAAGGTATGCGCCACCACCGCCCAGCTTCAAAATGACAATTTTTGTTTTC
>NC_022034.1:40073456-40099032 GCF_000317375.1 Microtus ochrogaster | reverse complement strand
GTGGTTTTGAACTTACGGTCTTTCTGTATCAGCCTTCTGAGCACTAGGAACGTGTGTGTGTGTGTGTGTGTGTGTGTGTGTGTGTGTGTGTGTGTGTGTTGTGAAGCTGAGAGTCAAAACTAGTTCCTTGGATCTCCCAGGTCACTACTCTACCATTAGTCATATCCCCAGACCTTAAAACATTCCTGACATATACTGCTAAATTACATTTTGTAGTATCGTCACCAGTCTGCACTATTATTAGGGACATGTGAGGGACCAATCTAGATGCTTATTAAAGGCTGAAGTTGAACTGTTCATCTTCCCCTTATGTTTTTATACCTACAACTTTATTAGAACTTGACTTAATATAACAAAACCTATGTGCTTAAAGAATGTGATTCTATGTTCATTGGTATCCTTGCCCCATACAATAATTTTTTTAAAGCACCCTCTAATTAAACTTATAATTTAACTGGAGTTGAAAAGAGTAGTGAGCTTGAGATGGGCAGCAGAGACTGTGCAGCTCTTGGAGCACCACAGGCCGGTGTGGACCATCCTGTGTACGGCTCTTCAGCTGGGACGTCAGGGTGCCTGTCTTGTATCTTATTTGGTATTGTTTTAGAAACGGGAATAAGTAAATATGCCCAGGATTCATGAGTTGGAAAACCTCCAACATTGAGATGATGACCATTATTTACAGATAACAATAATGCACAGAAATACTAGTAAAATTCAATGAAAGAAAAAGTTGAGAATTTTCTTAATTAAGCAAGCTTTCTAAGATGATGAGTTACAAAAAGGTGTAAAACAGTAACAGACATAAACACATATTTATAAATATAAACATAACTGTTTAGTATATCTTAGGATTACTTATCGAATATTTACTTGACTTGATCACGTATGTGTATGTGGCCCAAATAGAGGACTACAAATGTCTAAGGGGATAATAGGAATTGGAGAGGGGATAAGGTGAAGAAAGGCAGGGTAGGTAGTAAGGGAATGAATACACTCAGCACAAATAGGTAGATATATAAAAAAAGGAGTAAACACATTTTCAAAGAACCACAAAATATTTAGGGAAAATATATTAAAAATAGTTAGATATGTTTAATATTTTGAATTAGAAATTTGAATTTTGCAAATATATTGATTCTGAATTCGTTTATGTTTAGCTCAATGCTAAATGTAACTTATGTTTTATAATAGCAATTACGCCAATATTGGTCCTTGAGGATACAACTGTGAAGTTCATTTTGGAGAATAAAAGATCGATCATATTTAAATATTTTTCAAAATGGGGTGTTGAGGAAGTGTTTTTCTACCAATATTAGGGCCTAATATAAAGCTATAAGTTATATTATACTTTATGGAAGCAGAATATTACTTTGGGGTGGAGAATTAAGTTGTTTAATTATCTTGAGCCTTCTAATCTACAACAGAATGTCTCTCCATTAATAGTTACATGTAATTCAGAAAAAGCATAGTAAGTTGGATCATCAGCTTATAATACATAGAAAATAATAGAAGTAAATGAAAAAAATTAACGTTTAGCTAATACTGATTATATTTAAAACAGCTTTCCAATTGCAAATTATAAGACTGGTTAAAACTAAACTATAAACCAAAAAGTCAATAAACGTTAACTTTGATGAGGCAGGGCTGTAATCTCAGTTATAATACTGGTATCTGGCGTGTGGCGATCACCAAGGTCAAGGTCCTCCTGGGCTTTAGAGTGAATTCAAGGCTGGATTGAACATCTTATCTAGATCCTTTCCCAAAAATGTAAATAAATAAATAAATAAATGAAAATGGGTTGAGGGTGTAAATTAGTACAGAACACTTGGTTTGCATGTATGAGGCTTTAGGTTCAATTTTTGCAAACGCACACACACACACAATCAAATATTAGCAAAAAGATAAACTTAGTGGGAAGTTAACTGAGAAGTGAGCAATGGACAGAAGTAATTCAAATGGTTTCTACCCACATGGAATCTAGTTTGTTCTCACTGGTATAAATTAATACAATTGTGAAAACTTTAACCTATGCAATTTAGCTACATTTTTCTGATTTAGCTACATTCATTCTGATTGAATAAAACATCAAAAAATGGCCACTCTCCAATCAAACTGAAGGTTAAATCATACACTATATGAAATTAAATTCAGCAATAGATTGCCTAGCCCTTCAGAAAAGATTTGATATTCTTCAGGATCTATCGATCAATTAACTAGCAAATGCTCACTTTCTAGATGTGCAGAGATTATGGTTAAGGGCTACATTGTACATGTCTATGCCTTGGACCAGTCTTCCTAGAATGGCAGTCTACAGAAGGAAAGGCCTTCTAATGTTTTAAACATTAATCCAATGCTGTACACATCAGAGTAAATTCTAAAGCAATAATTATTTTAGAATTTTTATTAGCGAAAGATACTGTAATCAAGTTAAAAGCTCAGGTGCAAAAAATGTAGTAATAAAAATGTTACACTATGTTATTCAGCCATTAAAAGTTTTATTTGTTAAAGATTCTTAAAACATTAGTTTTAGTTATGGTTTGAAACTAAAGAGAGAAAGTCTATACAAATAGCAGTGTTTCGGTGTTTTTGAAAAACCTTTTTACTGGTATATACATAAAGATTCGTAAGTATATGCCAAAAATTAAAGAGGCTCTTTCAGTCTAGTGAGAACGTGAATGATTTTAATAGTGAATATGTCTGCTTAGATGAATCCTAAAGACTCTACAAGTTAATAAGAAAGCTCAATAAAAAAAAAAGAAAAGGAAAGAAAACTTGGGTGAACTTGTAGCTATGTTCTTCAACTAATCAGTTTCCTCATGCACTGAGCTGTAAACTATTAACATCATAAGAGTTTATCATGTACCTTGGCACGCAACACAAGCAAGTATGTCATGACTTCTCTTACTATGATTACCATTTAAAAATACATAGGGAGTTTTTATTAAATTTGGCTCAGCATAAAATGACCTTTATAATTCTAAGATTCAACTGTCTTATTTTTTTTAAAGAAATTTGTCCTTGATGATATAGTTTTGATATTTTCCATCACCATTGTAAGTAAAATTTTTATTGGGAAGTTGAAGAGTTGAAGAGGGCTGTTAGATTGTCGATAACCTTACTAGTTATATGTCATAGGTAGAAAGCCTAATTGGTTTACCTTTCTTGTGCGTCACAGCAGCAAGTCTGATACTTTTGGTCTTTTGTTTTTTTTAAATCTGATTTTATTCCTCAAGTGTTGTAATATGAGTGGCGGGGGCTGCTTCCCGCCACCCGGCTAGCTTTACCCGAAATAATTACATGGAAACTGTATTCTTTTGAACACTGCCTGGCCCATTAGTTCCAGCCTCTTATAGACTAGCTCTTACATATTGACCTAACCCATTTCTACAATCTGTGTAGCCCACAAGGTGGCTTACCAGGGAAGATCTTAACCTGCGGCTGTGTCAGGTGGGAGAATCACGGTGACTCCGACTCAGCTTCTTTCTCCCAGCATTCTGTTCTGTTTACTCCGCCTATCTAAATTCTACCCTATCAGAGGCCAAGCAGTTTCCTTATTAATTAACCAATGAAAGCAACAGATAGGCAAATGACGCACCTCCGTCACTCAAGTTGAAATTAGGTATCAGGAAACACTAATACTGTCCTTTCAGACTTGAAACAGTGCAAACAGCCTACGCATTAATAAAGACCAAGTGGAGTAAGACAACAGGAGAAGCATCTTCCAAAGAGTGGCAGATGCCCACAGGCCCTGAAGACTGTCAACAATTAGCCCTTCTAGAGAAGGCAATGCGAGCAGGGAGGTATAGGCTGAGGGTTGAACTGGAGGTAAAATAATGAGGGAGTGATGAAAAACCCCAGTGGAATTGGGAGGCCATGTGTCCACAGGAAGACTGGCTAAGTCTTTGGCTCAATGGCTTTTTAGATGGCCTGAGGAGGATTGTCAGAGGATGACAAGTGGCTTTCCAGCTAAGTCTCATAGGCAGCACAGGCTGCCCATGCTTGAAAATGTCAAATTTAGGTGGGACCTCAAATTCCTGTTCTATGGAGCTGAAGGGCTACACTTGGAGGAAAGGATTTCTATTTTAGGCTGGGGGATTTAGGCAAGGGAAAGTCATTCCATTTTCTTTATCTTGCAAATCAAACAATTTACATTGCAATCTGCAACATCCATTTAAAATTTACAGTTATCTCAGAAAATTATACCTCTCTTAATTTGAATTTAATGTAAATGGATCTTAGTTGTTTTTGCATAACTATGGGTAACAGATTAAAAATAACAACAACAACACTGACTACATGGCAAAAATCAGCAAATATGTCAAACAAAGCACCACAATCCCCAGAAACACGACGGCATATGTTGACAGTTACAAAAGAATTGCTGCTGTTTTCACCCTTCACACCAGAATAATTTTTTCAATATTTACCTCCCATGTGTCGAGAGGGAAACATATGGGGCTTTGCATAATCATAAGCACAAACAGGTGGCTACTTAGGTACATTTAATTTGCAGGCAACATCAATACCGAACAACACAATCAGCTCTGCATGGCTCCCAAAATCTTGCCATGAACATTCCATTAGCAAATTAAGATCATTAAAACAGAGGGAGGGGTAGTCCCCATCTATGGCTTCAACTACCTTTCAGAGTCCTGAATAAAATGCGTTTTCAAGAAACACCTTGGCATTTTGTGGCTTCTTTTGTCCAGGGTAACTTGGGGAGCTGTGCATAATGCCTACCTCGTGAATACTACAAGCAGCACATGTGCATTTAAATGTGCTCACAATGGTTCTTTCTCTCTCTTCACCACTACTCTTTATGAACATAAAATTATGGTGGTTAAATTTTCAGTCTTTTATCAAAGCATACGTTTGGATTCCTGAATGGAACCTGGAAATACTTCTCCCAAGGTGGGCCCCCTAAACACGCCACCTGAGTATTGTAAGGAGCCACTTATTTCCCAGTAACCCAGCAGCTCAGACCCAAAATAATCACATAGAAACCATATTATTTAAATCACTGTTTGGCCCATTACCACTAGCTTCTTATTGGCTAACGTGTATATCAATTTAACCCATGTCCATTAATCTGTGTATCACCACATGGCAGTGGTTTACTGACAAAGTTTTGTCATGTCTGTCTCTGGCAGGGGTTCCATGGCTTCTCTCTGACTCCATCTCCTTTCTCCCAGCATTCAGTTTAGTTCCCACCCCCACCCCCCAGCCTAGCTCTGTTCTACCCTATTAGCTCAAGCCAGTTTCTTTATTAACTAATGGTATTCACAGCATACAGAGGGGAATCCCACATTACCTGAGGCTTATTTCCATTTGCAAACACTAGTGAAATCTGTGGAAATTATCATCACTGGGAAAATTTGCTCTATGTGTGCTACGGACTGAGTGTAGAGTTTGTGTTGTCAGTTTAGAGTTTGTTTGGAGTCAGTCTAGAATGTGTAGTATGTTTTAGTTGGCATTGAACTTGTAGTGATTTTATACCATCTGACCTCATAGTCAACCTGTAATGGCTTGGAACCCGAGTAAGAGGAAACAAGAGCGAAAATAAGCAGTTTCTTTATATATTGTCTAAATATGCTACTTATTTGAATTTAAATATCATAATGACTTTAT
Organism: Microtus ochrogaster; assembly: GCF_000317375.1. Lineage (NCBI taxonomy): Eukaryota > Metazoa > Chordata > Mammalia > Rodentia > Cricetidae > Microtus > Microtus ochrogaster. Next base: position 40,093,404 of record NC_022034.1, on the reverse strand, counting down.
AAGGTAGGTGATGTCATTTACCTTACTTTTTAGAAGAAGACATTGTATCTGCAAAGGTTTATGTTCTCACATGCAGTGCAGAAAGGGCTGGGCTAGAACTGAATTCCAGTTTTCAGAACTGGCAACCCCCACTTGAAACTACCTAACTCTTATATTCCTGCCCAAACTCAATAAATGAATAGCATTTTGAAGACCTTCCAACAATACCCAGTGTGATATTCTGGGGTGTGAATAGTCTATGGAAATTCTACTAAAACACTGGGTTTGAGGTGTCAAAGTTTTCATAGGCATACACAGAAATATTACAAAATGTCTTGGCAATGCAACAAAATGTTAGAAAAGCAAGAAGAACCATGTGAAGTGAGAGGTCTTATATCAAATACTGAATAACAAGGATGCTTAGGAATTTGATTGCAAATCAAACCATATCTAGAGATTATGCGCGGAAGCTTCTGCTTTAAGACAAGATTCACAGAAATCTACAACTGGAAAATCTATCTCCCAGCCAGCTCCTTCACAGGCATTGTTCCTTTAAAGAATTTAGCATCACACACACACACACACACACACACACACACACACACACACACACACACATTTATATTATATATGATTTTATACAAAGTTTACTTGCTTCTGTTTGTATATATTAGATTTTACTTGTATCACAGTGATAAAAGTTTTTTATAGTAACAGTGAATATACATTTTTATTTGTTAACTTTGAAGTATTAAGGAAGGTTCATCCTATTTTCCTGTTTTATTAGGCTGGAATATTATTGTTATACCCCATCATGTGGTTGAGGGAAAACTTAGGTGGGAGAAGAAAGGCTAACTTTGTCCTGTTTAGCTATGTTCCCATGTGTTTGTAATAGTACTGTTTCCAGTCCATGGTTTCTTATACGGCATGTATAAAGTGTTCGCCTATTTCATGAGGATCCCTGTATTTGAAACCTATAATCATATATTTTACAAATCTGCTTCAATATGTCTGGTGACCTACAGCACACTAATGTACATAAACTTGATTGGGCAGTGATTCCACCTCATCTGCTTGGTGGAGTCCCTAGTACCTCCTCTACACAAGGCTGCGTCAGAGCAGAGTACCACCCCATACCAGTGACTAGTACCAGACAATGTCCTAAAGATCAGTGATTTTCCTTTCCTTCTCTTGCCGAATTTTGAAAATTCTACATCTTTATATGCCCAAAGGGAAGATCAGTATCCATGTGGAAACCACCTGTGTCAACTTATGAAAAGCTAGGGAGCTGATGATTTGTAATAATGATGTAAAATTGAAATGCATAAGTGTGATTAAGCCTTTGTTCTTTTGAAAGACCAGACCCTAATATGTTTCTATGAGTTTGTGATAAGGGAAAATTTATTCAAAAGTTCACATCTTTATTTGTGAAATGTTCATGTTTTATTAATGTAAGCTATTTCATGTTGCTATTTCGAAAATAAAATCGTATCATGCATGCAAATTGCTGCCCATGGTGAACTGTTAATAAGTTAAAAACTCTAATATTGTTGCTATGAGAAGAAGATGAGAAAAGTAGCTAAATTTTATTTCAAAATTATTTATGTTAGAGATGGGGGAACTAGATTTGGTTGAAATTGGGAAAGAAGCTTGAAGGCTAGACTAGAGTAAAAAAACTCAGCAATCTTCTAAACGATTTTATATGGTGGATTCAAAGTTATGCTCTGATATATTTTGAGGAAACGTAACTTTAAAATTGATTACAGAAAAGAGAAAAAGGCAGAAAATTATCTGAAGAGAATAAACCATGCACAGAGAACTAACAATAAGTGATCCCTTCTTTCTGGGATTGGGGGAGACTGACTAGTCTGGGCAAAGCGAAGGCCACCTGGGAGACAGACAAACACGTCCTCTGGCTCAGAATAAACACATCGTTCTTGTGAAGAGTGTCCTTGTAAGTCATATGTATAACAGAGAGACAGATTGGCTTGCTGAAGAGAGGAGGAATTTGGATGTCCCAGCTCTGATTAAAGATTTTTAGAGTCATGATTAGGCTGTGAAAATTGTGACCTTTTTCCATGTTTCCCAGTAGTGATGTTTGTTTTACTGTTCTAAAAAGATAACTGTCAAGACAAACAATGCATATGAAGAAATTATTCAGACTTGTATATTTCTAGAAATGTCTCACTGCTTAGTGTTTTGAACATTATTGAGTATTGGTTACGGACTGACAAGATTGCTCAGAGGGTCAAGGCAATTGCTGGCAAGGCTGATGGATCTGACTTTCTGACTTTTGATTGATAGGACAGATATCATAGAAGGAAAGAACCGACTCCTCAAAGTTGCCTTGTGAGCTTCTCACACATGCCGTGGTCTGGGCTCTCCCATACAAATATGTGCATTTAAATATAATAAAAATTGCAAGTTATAACTCCCTCAAAATGTAAAATAAAAGGCTTTAGAGAATATATTCACCTATTAACTAACTCCAACACTTCAATTTGTTTCACTTTCCTTACAATTTTTTTCTCAAGTGACGTGTTCCTTCTAAAAGAATTTTTTTTCCTAATATATGAATAATGGTGGGAGCGACCAAAATAGTTTAATAGGGAAAGGCACTTGTCACCAAACAGTCTCATAGACCTACCTGGTAAAAAGGTAAAAGCCCAATCCTGCAAGCTAGCCTCTGACTTTCACATGCTTCTCACGGCATGTGTGTCACACACACACACGCACATGCACACAAAATAAATAAATGTGAACAAAGACTAACACACATTATTTAAAAAAAGCATGTCCAGAAAGGAAACACCAATTGTGAAGTTATTGGGATCATATCCCTAAACATCGTGAGTGGTGAGGTATCAAAGGAACTGTTAGAGAGAGCTGCTCGATTTTTTTTTTCTAAATAGTTCACTACAGAAATGGAGCTTAAAGGGGACCATGGTTGCAGTAGACAAGTGTGTAGCCACCTTTCTATAAAAAGATGCCCCCACTACTGAAGACCAGGATTGTTCCCCACAATTTGAAAAATATACCTAAAAAAGAGAGCATGACAAGAAGTTTAGGCAGGAAGTTTAGGTAGGCAGGAACAGCAAGTTTAACTAGGAGTCAGGTTTTGTTTTGTTTTCTCTATTTCAAATTCTTATATTCTTTGTGGATAAAGATGGTTAGAAGTGATGAAATCCACAAGAGATCAGTCTTGATGGTGTTTAATTTTACATTCAGCTTCTGACACGGTAAACTGGATTTGCAATTGTGACGTCGTACTCAGCAAAAGCAAACCTGCACCATTTGACATGATACCAGTGGCTACTCTTTAGGAGGGCAGTTTTGGACTAGTTGCAATAGTGGAAGAAGAGCTAAGTTAATCAGATCGTTTCCTTGCATCTTACCATTTGGTATATTAAACTGTGTTCTATGTCACCTCCTAGGAGAAAACATACGAATTAATAGATACAACTTCTTGCAATAAGACACCCTATAAATTGGAATAAGGACAGTGATTTCCCTGATACAATAGTTGCCAATGGGGATCAGGTTCCTTCTAATCCTTGATACTTTAGGTCTGCTATCACCTTAGGTGAACTCTACTCTTTAAGAAAGATGGACTCTAAATAATTCTTCTGTGGCTCATGGCATCCATATATCTAAAGCATAAATAAACCTGTTCCATGAGCTTCTAGATATATTTTAGTTTTTAAAAATAGAGAAATAATACAAAGGAAGAATAATACATTTAAGATATTTGGTCCTGAGGGATGGTCAGATGCCTCAGTGGAAAAAATGCTTGCCATACAAACATGAAATTCAATTTTTTACCTTTTTAGTACCATGTCTTTCTGTATCCTACCATGCTGTCCACAATGACAACAATGGACTAAATCTCTGAACTGTAAGCCAGCCCAATTAAATGCTACTTATAAGAGTTACTGTGGTCATATTGTCTCTTCATAGCAATAAAGTCATAACTAAGACAGAGGAGATTCCCAGGAATTTCCATATTACGGGAACCTTAAAATCCCTAAAAGCAAGTAAAAAGTCAGGGCAGGCAAAGTGGCCATCTCCCATCCCAGTACTTGAGAGGCAAATTCAAGGGATGTGTGGAACAAGCTGGCTAGTTAGGCTAAATGATCAGTGAGCTCTGGTTTCATGTGACAGAACCGGCATGAATAAATAAAGTGCAGGGCATTAAGGATGTCACCCTCTGTCAATTCCTGTCTTTCCCCAGACATGGGCACACATGCACACACACACCATCCCATATAGGTGGGCATACCTTTGAGATCAAACATCAACACTCACACTCATCTATATACACATGCACAAAGTCAGTCCAAGCAACAACCTAAGCAGGCATAATTCCATGAAGCCTTTTGGGGAGTGCTCATATACTGTGATCCATTAGATTATGATTTATTAATGTGTGTTTTCCTCTGAGAATTTTACAAGGAAAGAAAAATTGGACATTCTACATGTCAAATTTCTCTTTAGAGAGTCGTAGTGCTTCCAAAGTAGCGAAGAACTCTTATATTAATTATAATGATGCAATTATTTTTCATTATGGTAAAGTATACACAACATGAAATGTATTTTAAAGCATATGGTTCAGTTACATTTAGTACATTCATCCTCTAGTTCCAGCTGTACAGCTTTTCAATCAAAATCTGACTGAATCTATTTCCCTCTGGGAAATGTATTTCACTTTTTAATTTGGTGCGTCTAAAGGAGAATATATTCATGGAAAAACTAATCAAATCTTCTCTTTTTTAAAAAAAATTAGAAAAATGTTGAGAGATTAAATGGCTTTCTTAAAATCACATTGGTAGTTAAGACAGCATACATCTTAGTCGGGTTTCCTATTTCTGAGGACAGGTTATTTGGTATTTCAAGAAACTTCCTTTGCTTTAATTTCTGTCCCTGTTCAGATTATTTAATAATCTAAAAAGTATATGTTGACATTTTTAATAGAAGAGTTTAAGATTCAAGTAAGCATCTTGGACTGAGGATATAGCGCAGTCAGTAAAATGTTTGCATAGCAAGCTTGAGGGCTGAGTTCTACCCTGAGATTCTAGGTAAGAGAGCTGGGCCTGGAGCCTAGAATCCAGATCTAAGGAAATGGAGATGGACCCTGGTCCTCATCAGAGAGCCTATTTGGTAAGCTCCAGGCCAAATAAGAGACCTTGTCTCAAAGGACAGTGATACAGAGGTGATCGTTTGGCTTCCACACACATGTGCATGCCCTTCGGTCTACCCATGTCCGTACACATATGCATAAAATACGCACCTAATATTTAAATGTTATACTATGCTTGACTTATGACTTTATCATCATGATTTTCTTATGACAACTTTCCTTGTAATAACTCTAATCACACGATTCTCTTCCTAGGTCTATTTAAGGTCATGGCGGATAAAACTCCATACCTTACAGTTGAAGAAATCACAAGAACCATTCATATTGGACCTAGTAGACGAGGACATCCTTGCTTTTATCACCTGAAGGATATAAAAGTAGAGAATCTTACCATAAAGCAGGGTGAGCCAATAAGGCTCAACTCAGTTGAAGAGATTGACGGAGAAGTACTGGTGAATTGCGGTGTGGTAAGGAATCATCAGAGTCATTCATTCACTTTGCCATTGTCACAAGAAGGGGAGTTCTATGAGTGCGAGGATGAACATATTTATACCCTAAAGGAAATTGTTGAATGGAAGATTCCTAAGAACAGAACACGAACTGTGAAACTTACAAATTTCTCAAATAAGTGGGACTCGCCCAATCCATTCCCTGAAGACTTTCATGGAACTGTGATTCTCAAGCCTGTTTATGAAATCCAAGGAGTGCTGAAATGTAAGTATACACTGAGAATGATGTTCTGGGTGAGTGAGCATGGTGGGGGTTTGAGTAGAACCTCACAATGGAATTACAAACTTAAGAATGAGACTCTGTCCCTGTCATTCATTAAGTCTCTTAGATTCTACATCTGTACTTAAGAAAGCCACAGATAGATCTGTCTTAAGGAGCTAATTAAATAGTAAGTATGCAGGTTATATTATAAAGTGTATAATGCCATCCAAGCACAGGATACTGTAACTATCAGCTATAAGTAGACTAAAATGTTTTTTTCTTTTTTATTGGTTATTAGGAGTTAATTCTTAGAATGACTATCCAAAAGCAGTTTTCTTGTTTTTTTGTTTTTTTTTTAAACCATGACAACTTTTTTTTAAAAATCCCTGTCTGTTATAACTGGTCACAATTTCTTTTAACATAGATTTTCTGACTTAAAGAAGATGATGTGGTAAATCAATTTTCACACTGGTATATTCCTATAAGCAATCTTCACTGAGCTTCTTATGTTTTAAAACTATCTACAAAAAGCATTGCCATTCCAAAAATCTTAATATATTAAGAAAATTTCAAGCTTATGATATGTAAATGGGGCAATTAATAGATTACATACTTCTGAATTGGTTTTAGACAAGCCTGATAGCATGCCCAATAATCCTGGCTTTTCTGGAGGCTGAGAAAAGAGAATGGCAAGTTCAGGCCTGCCTGGATGACAGAGAGTTCAAGACCATCCTGGTCAAATTAGCAAGACTCTGTCTCAAATTTTAAAAAAGGAGCACAGAACACAGATGAGGACAATTGCTTAACATATGTGAGGTCCAAGGCTCAATGCCATTCAAAATAGGAGCCTCGAGTGAGTTCGGTTTGCCCTCATAGAGTTGTTTTGAAAGTGAAATGAAATAGTACTAAAGATCACTAAAGAACTTAAGATCACTAATCAATTAAAATTCAATCAATTGATTTTGAACTAAAGGTATAGAAATAGTTTGTGTGATTTGATTTTATAAAATATTGAGACCACTGCAAATTTTAGAACTCACAGTAGCGTTCTGTTAGCTGCCCCAAAGCAAGCAACTGAGATGGGTGACTGAGTTTTTCTTACTGTTCATAAACAATAGATAACATTTTCTCATTTTCAAATCAGTAATTTTTCTAAAATTATCGTCTTCTACCTATCACCTGCTTGCAAGTGAGAACAAACCCAGAACTCAAACTTATGGACAAGAGGTTAGAACTTTTAAATCTTTGGATTAGGAATCAAGGGCTCATAGTTGGATGGAAGGTAGTCAAATGATGCAAGAACCAACTTAAAGATTCACTGCAAAGACAACTTTTCAGAAAGTGGATAAGTGCGTGGACATTCAACACATCTGCGTAAACAGAGATAAATGTAAGAATATACATGGCAGGGGTGTGTGTGTGTGTGTGTGTGTGTGTGTGTGTGTGTGTGTGTGTGATCATTCACAGAAGGCCATGAAATCTATCCAAAGAGATAAATTTGAGATTTATTCTGGTCAAGACAGATTGTTAAGCTGGGAGAGGCAGAACACAGAAGCATAGTAATTCCAGTGGGAAATTCAGCTGGATTACAGTTCTGTTCAATGGACACAGCAATGGGAAAGACAGAAAACGTAGACGGATTTAGTATATGCAAGGTATACCATAAACAGGGTCTAGATGTCTATTGGATGGGAACTTGGTCAATAGATCAAACTCTTCTCAGCCTTTGATTTCATGTGCTGGGTGAATGCATATGCATTTACTAAATATGAACAGCCAAAGAGCAGGATTTGTTAAAATAATTGTTTAGGTAGGTTTAATTAGAGGTTTCTTCTAACCAAGAAACAACTCTTGGTTAAACAACATTCATGAAATGTTTTAGCCCTAGCCCTGTTTCTACTGTTTACTAGAATTAAATTTTCTTGTTCCTTGTACTGGGTCACTTTTTTGGAAAAAATTTTAATGTTACTTCTTAACTGTATTGGCAGCTCAGGATATATACTACATGAGACTAGTTTGCATGTATACAGACTACAGAACATCTCATGAAAGCAAAGAATGGGAACCTGCCCTAAGTACCCCATTAAAAAACCTTTTGTGTTATAGGTATTTTCCCTAAATATGATGAGGAAATGATGCTTTCACTCATTGCAGTTTTCTTTTGTAATTTTTTTTACATCGAAGTCAGATACTTCTTGAACTCAAGAGATATTGCATGGTTGCTTTTGCCCTGCCTGAGTATCAGTCTAAAACCCTGAGGCTTGAGTGCTTTTATTCCCCCAAAGTGACAGGAAAAAAAAAACTTGTCTTGGAGAGATAGAATGTTTAATAGTCACTTTAGAGGAATATGGAAAGTCATGGGACACTAAAGGACTATAAATACTGACTTTCTGAAGAAAAAAAGAAAATGGCAAGTTACTAAAATAGAGGAATACAAATATTTTACTCTTATAGATCAACTATATGTTACTAATGTGACAATTTATATATCTCAGAGGAAGGAAAAGCAACAAAAAGGATGAGGCAGTTCTCAACATCTGGATCATAAGCCCCCTTGGATGTCAGATGAATATTTCACAGGGATTGGCACCCATCAGAAAAGAGGTTCTACTTTATGATTCATAATGCAGCAAAATTGTAGATATAAAGTAGCAGTGAAAATAATTTTATGGTTAGGGGTCACCACAACATGAAGAACTGTATTATCATAGAACTGTAATGTCATACCATTAAGAAGGTTGAGAACCTCTATGTTAAAGGGAAAACATGTTCCTGGTTTCTGGTTAAAATTCAGTTCTAGGCCTAGTATCTTCCTGGCTATCAGACACACTCAGAGATTGATCCAAGTGTTACTACATTCTCAGGATAAGTAAATACCCCAAACCTGTAACTCTTGGTCTTATATAAATCATTTCAATATGTGTGTTTTAGTTAGGGTTTTTGTTGATGTGAAGAGACACCATGTCCATGGTAACTATTATAAAGAAAAACATTTTATTGGGGTGTATCACTAACAGTTCAGAGGTTTAGTCTATTATCATCATGGCAAGAAGCAAGGCAGTATGCTAGCTGAGGATCCACAAGCAACAGGAAGAGGTCTGGAGCACTGGGCTTGGCTTGAGCATATATGATACCTCAAAATCCACCTTCAGAATGACACATTTCTTTCAACAAGGTATTCCTACTCTAAAAAAAATCTACACCTCCTAATAGTGCCATTCCTTATGAACATATGGGGGCCAACCACATTCAAAACACCACAACGTTTTTCTGGGTTTTTTTTTAAATATGAAATTAATGTGATTGGGCACATGGAAGAAGGCTCAATATTTATGAATAAAAATTGAGTCATTTAAGTTTTCTTTCTAAAAAATAGAGGTCTTGAATATTGACCTTGTTAATATTATGTTTTGATGCATGGGTTAATAGCTAGTTCCTTCTTAATTAAAAAAATTCAGTGTCAAAAGTTGCCTTTCTAATGAAGTCTTCTACATGAAAGCTTAATGCTGCCCAAACCTTGGGGGCTCAGTCTTCCAAAAATTATATAGAGACATCTCCTTTTGTCATAGCAGATGGTTGAATCCACGAGGTAAAATGGAGACTCAGAAAGAAAGTTCTGGATGTTGCATTTCCAGTAACAGCTGAAAAGGAGGAAAACACTTTCATTTGTAGTTTCCTAAGGCCTTAGGCTAAGCCGTGCTGTTTCACTTCTTTCTGTTGTTTAATTATGAAAATCAAAATGCTGAATAATACCTAAGAAAGATGTGACAAAGTTACATGCAAACCTTATGACTTTGACTTTTCTCAAATTTCCTCTACACTCCCTTCCCCTACTCCGAGATAATTCAGTTTTAGTATCTTCTTCCCTGCTTTCTGGTATTTGCCTTCCTATTCCCAAATATTAGGACCATTAGTGGTTTTCAAGTCATGGACCATTTTAGATAGTAATAATTAACATTTTTTTTTTTGGTCATGGATCCTTTTTTTGTTGTTGTTGTTTTTCTTTTTAGCCTTATTTCCCATTTCCAAACTCTCAATGCATGGTGTCAGGTCTCAACACCAGTATTTTTGTCAATATAATGCTGACCCAAGTAGTTTATGACGAGTATAATTCCTTTTCTGTCATGATGACCTTGTTGTTTTGGCTTGGATATTTTTTCAGTCCTTTCCCAGATCTCCAAAATATCTGTGGAGAGGAAGGAAAAAGGAAACGGAATTTCCCAGAGTGAAGCTATTAGTAGTTCTCTATGTGGTGTGATTTTCCCCTGAGGGCATGAGCTCTGGAGTTCCCCCATCCTTTCACTCCAGCCTTAATCTGCTGCTATAGACTATTAAGTAGGGGCTTCCATTACAACCATCCTGACAGTGTCTTCCTCTGCCTTGTATTGGCTGAAAGCTGTTTCTATAATCAAATAAGGAAAACCCTCTTTCTTCCTTGTCTTAGAGTCCTGGCAAGGCCTATCCTCCACATGAACCCTCAAGATCAGTAAAGAAACTGCAGGTGTGAAAACCTTTCATCCCCCATGCCCCCCACACATGGCTGGCAGTTTAGCCACTATATAATTCTAGGTGGACAACAGTTTTCTGAAGTCTCCACTCCTCCCTTTTCCGTGATTGCCTCTGAGGGACTGTGGCTTCCTGTGGTCTCCACTGTGGGCTGTGGTGGTCTATTTTTTCATAGTGATGATAATTTTGGATCTGAAAGTTTATGTGTTTATTTTCTGTAAAGAACTTTTTTTTTGATATCTTCTCAGTAATAATTGTGTTCTGTCTTTAACTTCCAATTACAAATTAAAGCCTCAACCCCAAACTAAGGCTTCTTTGTCTTGCTGTCTTGATTTGGTTTACCTTCATGGCAATTTCCTTAACTACAGTTCTACCATAATGATGAATTTTAAATTTCAGATTTCATATTTTTATTACTAAGAATTATGTAATAATGTAATATATCATTTAAAATATGTTGCCCCAATTTAGCTTTAAAGAATGCAGTATGGTATTTCATTCCAGAGAAATTTTTCTATTTTCCCATAGTTTTAATGCTATTGCCTGCATTTTATAGCCTTCACTTGTTTTTTGTTGCTGTTCTGTCTGTTTTATTCTTACTTCAAGTTTGGATTTATCATTCTGATTAAATGGTTCCATTAAGTGCCTGCTATTTGTCACATGTCCTTATTGACATGTCAGGCACTTTTAAAAAGTTCTAGCGTAGGGTACCACTTATGTACAGTCTCTGTGTTTATGAATTCTAGGCTTTTTCACAGTAGCTGGGCATTGCCTGTACCAGTTCTATGATTTTTTTCTTCTGGAATTAACTTAGCTTCACTGAGATATTGGCCTGCTGTCTTCTGGGGTTATATTTAATCTCAGTAGCGAGCAGCTGAAGGACTCACCATGGTCCCTATGCTTTTAGACTTAAGACTACTGGTTCCCAACTGAAATGTTCTTCTGTTACCCCAGGTTCTGAGGTCCTTTGATGTAGTAATATGGAGGGGGTTCCACCGTCCCCAGAATACTGTGAAGACCTGTATTTAATATTCAGGCATTAAAATAAACTACTTTGTTTTCAACCACTAGCTTCATTTTCACATTTAAAGGGCTTGTATGTCTCAAATTCCTAAATATTTTGGGAATTCTGTGGAACAAGCAAGGCATGCTTTTCCCTGTGTCTGTGTCTGTGTCATAAGGCACACACTTATTCCTCATCCCAGTCCACGGAGCCATTTCACAGCCTTTCGTAAGATTTCTAGCATCCTTGATTTCACTTTGCAGATGTCAAATGTATTGACTCTAACTCTTTGAGTCGGTGTTTGTTTGCTTGTTTCTTTTCTTTCCCTCTGTTTTATTATTTTATCCTTCTTGTAAGTGTGAGGGACAAGAGGATTGGAAAGAAACATTTTACCCATAAACCTCTCTACTTGCTTAATTAGTCTTAGCCCAGAATGTTAGCAAGACCCACCGTAAATTCTGAAAGGACTGGATGATATTATTGCAAATATGAATGTATTATATAAATATACAGTATTTTAGTAAAACAACATTAGTGCATAAAGAAATTTCTATGGTTTTTACATTTATTTTAAAGCTTCAGATACAACAAATGTTCATAAGCACTCTGTAAGTCAAGTACAAGACTGAGTGATTAAAGCAATAAAATATTGTTTATGAACAAATATTTAAATAACACTATACAGTAGATCCCATTTGGGTAACAAAAGCTTTTGTTTTTTCTGACCCAGCATATGTGGATTTGATTTACTATGATGACATATTTGTGATTTTAATGGTTAAAAAGAATGCCAGCTTCATGACACTGAAGTTGCTATTGTTTATATTCTTACGAATGGATTATTTTGGTTATTGGTGCTTTCCTTGATGCATTATGAAATTCTGGGATGTCATGATATCAAACACTTTTGCATAGAGTAGTTAACATCCATTTCACTTATTTTATTACTGTTAACAGAAATATCAAAAGGCAAGCAGAAGAAGGAAAACATTTCTTTAGGTACCTATTTGTTTTTAGGCCACCAAATACTAAGATTTTTTTATTAGTATCCTTTAGAGAAATATATGCATGTATATATACATAGCCACATACATAGTTGGTCAATATATGTAGTATTATTTATTTATTTATTTATTTAAAAGAATTGACTTTCATATGTGGAGTTGATAGTAAGTTCTTATCCTGTAGGGTGGAATCTCAGATGTGATTATTTATTTATTTATTTAAAAGAATTGACTTTCATATGTGGAGTTGATAGTAAGTTCTTATCCTGTAGGGTGGAATCTCAGATGTGAGTTAATGCTGTAATTTGAGGCAGAATTTCTTATTTCTAGGAAACCTTTTGTCTAAGACCTTTAACTGAGTCTAGGTATTATTTTCATAGACATGGTATCTTCACCGCCAACCTTAGGTTAGTGCTTAATGAAGCAGAAATTCTAGCCTAATCCTGTATACATGTAAAAATAGTCATCATGAGGCTGCATAGGGAAACCCCGTCTTAAAAACAAACAAAACAAAAAACCCCAAAAACCAATGGAAAAATATAGGGAACTATATCATTTAGTATAAAATACTTTTATGACACATTTTCTTGAGATTTGATAAAAAAAGAACAAAGCATGAAAGGTAAAATGGTGTAAATAAAAATAACAAGCACACATATCATCATTTTTAAATGACCCGATTTCTCAATGAGGGTCATGGGATATTTTATTGAAATATCAATTTATAACAATCCTATAATATTATTTCTTTGATGTTTAAAAATATGAACATGTATTAACTGGGCATAGTGGTGGCCACTGTTTTTTAAAGTGTACATTGGTGTTCTGCCTGCATGAGGGTGTTGGGTACCGCGGAACTGGAGCCACAGACTGCTACGAGCTTCTGTGTGGGTGCCCACTTTTAATCTAAATTTTTGTGAGGCATAGGGAGACAGATCTCTGTGAGTCTGAGGCCAAGCTGGTCTACACACTGAGTTCCAGGATAACCAGAGTTACATAGTGAGACCCTGTTTCAAAAAACCCAAATATAAACAAACAAACAAATAAGTAAAATAAATTTAAAAAAACCTTAAAAATTAAGTAAATAAAACATGAACATGAAAAGTTAGAGGTGACTATCTAGAAAATTCCAGAGTATGACCTTTGTTCACTTGAAATAAATTTGAATAATTTTTTTAAAAAATCACAAAATAAGTACCAAGAAAATTTAGGTTAAAATGGTTGAACTAGAAACCAAATTTTAATGTAAGAGTCTGAAATAATTCAGAACTGAGAAATCACCAGTCAGACTCATAACTGAGGTGGAATAAAGAGTATTATCCATTCCAAGAATGTAACAAAACTATTCACTGGCTGATATATGGGGAGGGAATTTATAGAATTGCTTTCATGTTAAAGCAAACATGTAGCCTTAAAAGGCAACTGACAAAGAAATCAAGCTTGCAAAGTGAAACCTCCCAATGGGTAAGCAACCAACCTTCCTATTAAATAACAATACAGGAGAAATATAGGCAGGAGGAAACCAGCCATTGCTGGGACTTATGAGAAGAACTTGCTTCGCATAGCATTCTTTGCTTTCATCTTCTCAGTAAGACCATCCAAACAAATGTTCAGTTTTCTACAAGTGAAAATTATGTATCCAAGGAAACATGCATTGCCCAACACCAACCAAGCTTAAATGTAATTGTTTGTTTTCTCTTGAAAGACACTTTTGAGTGAGGTTCTCAAAACTCAGACTGAGATAACAGGGCCTCTCTGGTGGGCCATGCATAAAGGCCTCTAAATAACATTTGCCTTTGCCTGAAAAAAAAACAAGGAGGGGTGTGTGTGAAATAACTCAGGTGCACAGAGAGGAACAAGTCTTGGTTTCTTGGAGAAAATGGAATCAAATTGTTTTTCATAACAGCTCCCTTCAGATAACCTGATAACATACCCGGCCAGAAAAATTCATATTTACCCAGAAGGAAAATTTGGAAAGTCTAAACTACAATTGTCAAGTACATATTGCTTCTCCTTCAGTCTAGCAGCCTAGTTTCAAACTAGAAAATTTGCAACAAATACCTCCAGGAATGCCTCTCATGCCAAGTTACTGCTGCCTTATCTGTCTATCATTTTGAAGTCAAAGACAGCGCTTCAGCAAGTGACATTTTCTAACTTAGCTTACATTCTTTCTCTATCCTTTTTATCAGGGGATAAGATCGCACTTTTCCTATTGTAAAATAACAAATGCTTGTTAAAAGAACTCATAACACGCACATTCATACAACACACACACACACACACATACATGCACATGCAAATGCATACACATGTAAACATCCAGATCTATATTTTACAAAATGTAATCGGGTAATCAAAGTGATTTATAAATTTATTTAAAATGTGATTTTTCTACTCCTACTATGGATATTTTAAATAAAAGCATATGCTGTTTTCTGAGAAAAATGAAAGAGCAGGAGAGATCTGGAGCTGATTCTTTGCTGCAACAGTACTTACATAGGTATAGTTACATCTACTCCACATTTAAAACATAGGATACTAAGTTTTGTTTATTTGCTCAGCCTTCCTGCTAAAAACAGAAGGTTTCAATTTATAACAAAGAATTCACAATACCTTGTGTTCATGTTATTTGAACAGGATATTCCTAGACGGAGATTTCGGGTATGTATTGTCTTCAGTGTTTCCCATTAAATGAATTTTGGAAAGCATTCTCTTGCTACTTCTAACACGACTGTTCCCCATTTTCTCTTCTTCCTAGGGTTCCCATGTCATGACACATCTTTTGTAACTGTCCCACAGTTCTTGGCTTCTCTGTTTCATTCTTTTCAACCTTCTTTGCCTTTACTTTAGGGCATTTTATTAGCTTATCTTCTAACTTCTCTATTCTTTGCTTGGCAGTATCTAGTCTATTATGTAATTTATCTTTGTTTCTGTTCCAGTTACTTTTTTGCCTAGAACGCCCACATCTCTTCTGTATTACCCATTTTTTTCTTCAGTGCTTCTCTTTGCCTACTGACTATTCAGTAAATACTTGATCAGATATTCCAAACTCTTCACGTTTGAATTTGGTTTGTTTCTTGAATTATGGTTTCTTGATAATGAGGGTCTTGTGAGCTCAAGCTGTCTTGAAGATACCATGAATTCCTGTCTTGAAGGGAGCTGCTTGTTTGTCCAGGCCACCCAGAACTGAAATAATCACACAGAAACCATATTATTAAATCACTGCTTAGGCCATTAGCTCTAGCTTCTTATTGGCTAACTCTTACATATTAACTTAACCATTTCTGTTAATCTGTGTTTTGCCATGTGGCTGTGGCTTACCAGCTAAAGTTCCAAAATCTGTTTCTGGTGGAGCTCCATGGATTCCCTCTGACTCCACCTCTTCTCCCAGTACTCAGTTTAGTTTTTGCCATCTAGCTCTGTTCCCCTATAGCTCTGCTATAGGCCCAAAGCCTTTCCTTTATTAACCAATGGTATTCACAGCATACAGAGGGATATCCTATATCATTTCTGATTCTCCTGCTTCCATATTCCAAGGGTTGGGATTACAGGCATGCATTAAACTTGAATTGGGTTTTGGTATGTGCATTTTGCTTCATCAAATTTCCTTTTGTCTTTTATAACTTATTTTCTAATTATTCACCATGGGAAGCTGAACAAGATGTTTCAAGTGGAAGAAACAAAGTTAAATACTGAGTAGTATGATGTTTCTATGTTTATAAGGCTAGGAAGAAGGTGGTTTTTTACTGTGCATGTTGTAACTGTGTCAAAGTCTACAATTTCCTGTAATGTCTTTGGTCAGTTCTGCTTTCATTTCTCTAGGGACACCTTTGTAGTTAGCATCTTAGATGTCATTCTTTCATTCAGAATCCTGTTACTGTATAGGAGTAGTCAAAAATTTTTTGCAGGTGAGGTACTGTAGTATCATATAATTATGGTTCATTTATTCAGTGAGCCTGTGTGTCTAGGACATGGTTTTCATAATCATAAGTGTTTCTCAGCTCCTGGCTCCCCTTCTTACAGGGGTGATAGAATGTTTATCCTGAGCTGGAGTGGGTATTCCCCTTCCCCTATGTGGTTATAGAAGAGGTTGTGGGTATTTCCATTTTCCCAAGTAGAAACTAAGATAAAATTGACTTAGGTTGGGTAATTCCTTTCTTCCAGTTGACTAGGCTTTTATAAAACCTCACATGCTGGTTAGATTCTGATAAATAAATGTCCCTAGATCAGTCTTTTAAGGAGATCAGAGGTTCTGGTAACAGATTTTTTTTCTTCACTTTAAAAAATGCACAAAGGAACTTTCCCTAGTCTTCACCTAGAGAACCTGGTGTGCTTTCTGGAAAGAAGGTTCATGAAAGAGTAGGGAGTCTCGGTAAGCACAGCCCTTCAGTGTTAGTCTCCAGCTCATTCTTAGACTCCCACAACTAATCAATATCCCTTTAACATTGTCACCAGGGTCAGTGATCTGTGACACCGCATCATCTATGCTATAGTTTCAGGTGTCCCTGCTTCCTTATGACCTCGCCTCTCTGAAGGACCTAGAGCATGTTGCCTATGCTATTTCTCTTTGCATAGGCATACACAAAGCGATTTTGTTCCATGCTTTTTGTTTGTTGGTTTGTTTGTTTGTTTTTGTTGAGTAATAAAGTTTTGGGCATAGAAGAGTTTACTTTGCCAATATTTTTAGACTCTTACATCTCTATTATTTTATAGAAGTTTGACAAATGCTCATTTTATAGAGTAGATAATTGAATGAGAGAAATACAACTTTAAGGGATTCATCTTAAATGAAGTCCAACATGCTTTGACAGTAAAACTATTTTACCTAATGAAATTTTAAGTGGAAGTATATTTTACTTAATCATTACTTTCGGTGTTCATTTAAAGGACATTGGTGTGACATCTGCGTTTCTCTCATTTTATTCTTTATTTCCTGTGATGGAGACATCATTCTAGATTGGAATGTGTTGATGGACAAAACAATGAAAGAGTTCTGATGTTAGTGAATATGCTCTACTTTGAGGTAATAAATAATAGAAAATGGAAGTTCTGTGAAATGATTGGCAGTTAAACAAGACATGGTAACTGCAGAAACTGAGGACACAGGGCAGGCAAGGATTATCATTGTAAGCAGGACATTTAGGATAGATTACATTGAGGAGCTGGGTGGTTGTGGTGCATGACTTTAATCCCAACACTCGGGAGGCAGAGGTAGGCAGATCTCTGTGGGAACAAGAAGTAGTTCCAGGACAGCCAAGGCTGTTACATAGAGAAACCCTCTCTCAAAAATGGGGGGGGGGTTAGAGTAGATTGCATTTAGGAGGCAATGATTGAGCAGATTTGAAGAGAGCTCCACCATGAGGACCTATAGGCATATGAGTCACAGCGTGCAAAGAGAAAAGAATTGACAAGAGCTCAGAGAGAGGTCAGTGAGTTAGAGTGAGAGAACTTAGCAGAGGAGATCAAAGCAGTACTAAGGACCAGGCAAGGACTTAGCTTTGTTTGATACTGTGGTTCTATGAACAGATGGCAGATACAATTGAGTTAGCACCTAAAAAGACTATCTGTCTACTCTTTTGAGATCTGGCATTATGGAGACTCGTTAGGAATACTTGCAACAAACCAGGTAAGAAATAATGTGGCACAGACAAGAATTGTCTTGATTGAGGTGATGGTCCACAGGTAGTAGAAAGAAAGAAGATTTGAAGGCATCTCTGGGTTTGGTAGAATGAAGACAGATAAAGAAGGTGGAGAAAGCATTGGATAATGTTCGCTTTGTGAGGAAGGGCAGACTTTACTTCAAACATGTTAATTTTGAGATACCGAGTATATGTGCAAATAAAGGTCTTAAAGAGATACATGAAACTGAGGGGCATTATTTGGCTAGAACAGTAACAAACGGATGCTATTTAAAGGCATGAACATGTAATGTGAAGGTGCTAGAGAGAGAACTGTAGGTGAAGAGCGTAGATAGAGAATAGCAGCCAAGACACTTTAAAAGGCATGTGTATGTGGGCAGTGGGTGGTGTGAAATGAAAAGAAACGGGAGAAATTGAGAGGGATCATACATAGAAAAGGGGGAAATTGATCAAAGTAGAAGGAATCAAACCTGCTTTGTCAAAGGCTATTGGTATGCTATGCCAAATGATATGGACTAGCATCACTTTAGAAGAGTTATAAATCAAAGGACCAACTCACAGTAACTTTTTATTATACTCATAGATGGGGGCATGTCCCAACCCTTATCAGAGCAACTTCATTTGGCAGTAGATGGAGGCTAACACAGAGAGAAGTCATGGGCCAAAGTGTAGAGAGCAAGCGACTGTGGAGTACTCGGACCTCAATAAGGACCTGTGTATCCCTCCCCTTCTCCCAAACTCGGGAATTGTTGCTGAAGAGGGTGCAGAAAGACTGTAAGACCCAGAGACAGTGCATGGCTACAAGGAAACAGTACTTTCTGCACACAGTTGGGCAACTGTCATATGAACGCATGGTAGTTTTGATAGCATATATGAGGTCTGTGCAAACTCAAGCCAGCCCAAATCATAACACAGAGATGGAAGATGAGCATAGAGTCTCATTCCCTGCTGAGAAGCTATTGGTAATTAATAGCTGCTGGGAAAGAGAAATTTGTTTTGTTTTGTTTATAAGAGCATTGGCTTCCTGTAGCTCTAATATGCTCGTTTGGTGGCCATACACAAAAGTATATTTAGGCAGCCCTAAATTTGACTTGATGGATTTAAAAAAAAAATAAATGAGGTCTCTAAGTTGGGTGGGTATGGTATAGGGGATGAGCATGGGAGTAGATGGGGAAATGAACATAATCACAATACAATGTATGAAAATCTTGAATTACTAAAAAAAAAAAATTAAGAAACAAAAAGAACTACTGAAGGTCAGTAATTGGACACTGAAAATTTGAATATAGGGGTTATTCAACTTGGCCTGAGATTTCTTCAGAGGCCATGGCAATCTCCAAAAATAAGAAAGCTACTCTTTGCCCACTGCACCCACTGTGAAGCAATGTAGGTAAGGACATGGCTTGCAATATGGCCCTGATATTCTGATGGGATTATTCAGAGATCCCTCAAAATCCCAATGACATCTAATCTACTAATTTATACTTCTTCCGGTGTTTAAAGAATAGGATGGCCATCTACAGCTTATTCTAAAGTTCTGAAAACTGGTTATTTTTATTCAATGAACGAGATTTTAGTTTCTAAAATTGCCTGGATTTAAGAATTCCCATGACACATATTATTAAGTTTGGGAATACACTTTATAAAATAAACTGAAAAATAAGAAAAATTGGGGTTTATTTTTCATAGAGCTCTTTTTTTTGTTATTTCTTATTTTAAATGAACCTATAAATTTTACAGCACTTTATTGTAGAGGTCACCACTTATTTGACTTTATTTTTCTACTAAATAAAATTATATGTTTTATGCTATGTCATCATAAACTCTATTTAAAAGAATATATGGGACATGACACACATTATATAGGTTGTATTTTCAAATGCTGAATAAATGATTAATGATAGTTAAAAATAACATGAAATGTTGTATACAAAAAATATATTCTTTTTTTTTTTTTTTTTTTTTTTTG
>NC_022034.1:40062280-40073226 GCF_000317375.1 Microtus ochrogaster | reverse complement strand
GCAAGAGAATTGCTACTCTACTTGGGGAGGACTGATTGGGATATACAGTGAGTACCAGGTCATTAGCCTTGGTTAATAAATTAGGCTGTCTCAAACAAACAAACACAATAATAAGAAATTCCACAATACACAACTGTAAGCAGTTCCACCTTACCCACTCCCCCCCCAGACAAAAAAGCAACAACAACTGACCAAGAAAACAAACAAACAAGAACACTGACTTACAGTAACTAGAAATAGGGGAAAACAATATAAATTTATGAAAATGTTTATACAACTTGTATCAGAATGAAGCCAAAATATATGCTGTTATGAAATCATTTTTAATTCAAGAATATTAATAGCAATACTTTCGGGTAAACTAAGTATTATGTAATGAGAACAATTAAAAACTATGTACACATTGTTTTAGGTGACTCCGAAGTCTCAAATAGTTCTTAGAATCCCGAGTCACTTGTTCTCAGTGATATAGCTGTTGTGTATCCACCATCTTGCCACGTGTGTTCTTTGACTTTGACCCCCCCCCCCTATAACTTCAGTTCTATTTAGGTAAAATATAGTACTGGTGGGGAAAAAAAAGTTAATTTTGACATTGGGAAAAAATCTGTCTTTTATGCCATACTTACTTTTTTGTGTTTTTTTTTTGTTGTTGTTGTTTTGGTTTTTTTGTCATGTGTTGTTAAGCCATATAAGATAAGATTAGTGTTAAGAGCTGTGCTTGGGGCCTTATAAGTGAGCGTCACCTGAATTACCAAACTGGTTTCTGTAACGATTTGCATACAATCCCTGGATCTCAAAATTAAGACAAATCAAACAATGATAAGACGCACACCTATTTATTTATATTTATATTTATATTCATATTCATATATATATATGATACATGTCATAATACAAATGTATAATTGCAAGCCTGAGTAGCATTTGAGGCAGGAGAGTGATGGCCATTTGTAATAGTAAGGAGGAAGTGGTTTTTGGTAATGTTTATAGGGTATGAGGGATTAGATAACGTCTATTTCTTAAGCTAAACATGTTGGCTTATGTATCATTTTTATCGTAAAATTTCAAAGCTGAAAAGTCTCACATAAACAAAATTATATCATGATTATTTTAGTTTCTTTATCCCCTTCTAATTGAAATTTATCTCTGGTTCCAGGAGACCATTTCACAGAAAGCACTTTGAACAAAATGTCAATTGTCTTTTCCTTTTCCTTTTCAGTTCACAAGGACATAGTCCGGCTCCTCCCCAGTTTAGACGTTGAAGTCAAAGATATTACTGACTCTTCTGATGCTAACTGGTTTCTTCAGCTACTGTCTACTGAAGATCTTTTGGAAATGACCAGCAAAGAGTTTCCTATAGTAGCTGAAGTCATCGAAGTAGTTCAAGGGAATCAGCTGCCTCAGAGTATTCTACAGCCGGGGCAAACAATTATTATCCACAAAAAGTATCAGGCTTCGAGGATCCTAGCTTCAGAAATTCGAAGCAATTTCCCTAAAAGACACTTCTTGATTCCTAGTAGCTACAAAGGCAAGTTCAAAAGGAGACCCCGGGAGTTCCCAACGGCCTATGACCTGCAGATATCTAAGACCGAGAAGGAAACTCTCCATGTGGTCGCCACCAAAGCCTTCCATACACTTCACAAGGAACTGTCCTCTGTGTCTGTTGGGGACCAGTTTCTAGTGCATCACTCAGAGACCACAGAAGTTGTCTTTGAGGGAACAAGAAAAGTGAACGTTCTGGCCTGTGAAAAAATCCTCAGTAAGTCCTACGAGGCAGCCCGGCTTCCTCTGTACATGGAAGGAGGTTTTGTAGAGGTGATTCATGATAAGAAACAGTACCAGATTTCAGAGCTCTGTACACAGTTCCGCTGGCCCTTCAATGTAAAGGTGTCTGTGAGAGATCTCTTCATGAAAGATGACATTTTGGCCGCTACCCCAGGACTGCAGTTGGAGGAGGATATCACAGACTCTTACCTACTTGTTAGTGACTTTGCCAACCCCGGAGAATGTTGGGAAATTCCCATGAGCCGACTGAATATGACTGTTCAGTTAGTTAGTAGTAGTAATTTGTCTATGGATACAGGACCAATTCAAGTTAGGACTCTGGTAGAAGAGATCACAGAAGAACAATATTACATGATGAGGAGGTACGAAAGTTCTCCCTCACATCCCCCGCCTCGTCCTCCCAAGAACCCTTCAGCAGAGGAGATGAAGTTAACCTTGCTCAGCTTAGCAGAAGAAAGAACAATAGATCTGCCCAAGTCTCCCAAGGTAAGACATCACGGATTGTTCTTGTCTAGACAATGAGTTTCAAGTTGCTTCTGAGTTTGCTTTTTACTTGGTTTCCTTTTTTTCTTTTGTACCGATTTGAAAGAAGCCTGTCTGATGCCTGTTAGATGAATGAACATCAGCAGAGGAGAAAGCTGTTGCAGCAGTTTGTGCGTAGAGATTTCTTCAGTAGAAGTAGCATGAAATCTGTATGGAATTAGAAATAGAAGCGATGACATTTGGCCACGGCTGCGCAACATTGCCATTCCAATTGACAACTGAACATGTTTAATAAGAGACCTCAGAAAGAATTTCCTTTGATTTTGGAAGTGCGGTTCATTTTTCTTAGGTAGAATTCTCTTAATACTTCACCCAGAAAATGAGCATACAATAAACTCCCATCTTCTGGTGGGGGTGGGGAGGGAGTAGGAGTTTACTAGTAACATGCATTTCTAACACATGCCTTCGTTTTGTTTTGTGTGCAGAAAGATGTAAAAATATCTTGGCAGAACTATGTGTGAGAATGTGAGCATCTGCCCACATAATGCCCCTCGGAATTGTAATCTTTAGCAGTTCTACTGAAAAATAAAATCAATAAACCTACAGGCACCATGGGATCTCTATGGAACTGGCAAATCCACAACCGCTTGAGATGTTAGACAGTAGTCCAGTATTATTTCTACTTGATCTTGATTCTTAACCACTGCCTGCTGGCTACTTGAACTAAGCTTGCCCCCACCTAGGGCATACATGTTTGTGTGTGTGTGTGTGGCTGAGGTTCTATGGTTTATGGAAGGGGAGTGTGTTCTGTCCCAACAGATTGCTAGAAATACAAGAAAAACAAAACAATTGGTAAAAGAGATACTATCTATTCTTGCCTCATCTTTAGGAGCGATAGTAGCACTGGGCATCAAGACTTGTATATAGATGTGGATTTGCTTGTGGTTCTATATAACAAAGACTGTTCTAATTGTATGCTAAAGGAATTCTTAAGGATTACTAAACTCATTTTCTCTACCAGGGGGAAAAAAAGATAAAACCAACAAAAATTTCCTTTTTGGAAAACTATTTTTTAAAAAAATAACCAAATAAAACAGTTCCAAAAGTAAATGGTTTGTTTGATTTTCAGACTTAGCATATATTTCTCACTGAGTTTCAAAGATACTATCACTGGTGGTCAAAGTGTTAAGTCTAGAATTCCTAGGTTCTTGGCATCTTATTTCAAGAATAAGGCCAAAAATTCACATATTTGCAAATACCAAGAAAGCAATGTTCAAAGCAAAGCCATAGAACATATCTCTCTCCAGTTCTCACGTGAATTTATGGTGTTGAGATCTGAGCCTCACTCTGAACAATGACGGTTTGTGTTGTAAGGAACCGCTTGTTCGTCCTGGCTGCCCAGAACCAAAATAATCACACAGAAATTGTATTAATTAAATCACTGTTTGGCCCATTAGCTCTAGCTTTTATTGGCTAACTCTCACATCTTAATTTAACCCAATTCTATTAATCTGCATATCAACCATGATGTCGTGGCCTACCAGCAAAGTTTCAACACATCTATCTCCATCTACAGATCCATGGCGTCCCTCTGACTCCACCCTTCCTTCTTCCTCCCAGCATTCAGTCCAGTCCTCCCCACCTACATAAGTTCTGCCCTATCAACAGGCCAAGGCAGTTTCTTTATTTGTTAATAATAATCACGGAACACAGAGGGGACGCCCACATTATGTTTGGAGTTGGTGAAGAGTTGTCAAGATGTTATAAAGTTCTGGAACTATTTTTATTTGAGGAGCAAGAATTGAGGGGCAGCTTAAATTTGAAAGACTAAACTGTATTAATTAAACCACTGCATGGCCATTAGCTCAAGCTTCTTATTGGCTAACTCTTACATCTTAATTTAATTCATTTCTAGTATTTTATATTTTACCACAAGGCTCGTGGCCTACCAGCAAGGCTGCAGCATGTCTGTCTCCTTGTGGTGGCTCCATGGCTTCTCTCCAGCTCTGCCCTTCTTTCTCCCAGCATTCTGGTTAGTTTTCTCTGCCTAACTCTGTTCCCCTATAGCTCTGCTATAGGCCCAAAGCAGTTCCTTTATTCATTAATGGTAATCACAGCATACAGAGGGGAATCCCACATCATTGGTTGAGTTGAAGGGCGGGCATATTTGATGGAGTAATATTGTGACAGACTTCATATGACAGAAAAAGAAAAAAGGTTAGAGCAGAAAACAGGGATGGTGGGTGAAGGGTGATGTTGGTAGATGACTCATCAAACCATTGAGAAGAATACACAATTTCTTGTTTCAATTAATTCCATAAATTGTCATGTGGGTAGAAACAAAGCATTGTTATTTTCTCTGAAATCTCTTAAAAACATCACTGATGTTACCATTTACCCTTATTCAGAGGTACTGGTCTCCTCATTTTCAGTAATTTTTACCCACCATGGAGACGGGGGTTTTCTTAGTGGATTGTAGATGGAACATAGCAGATCAGTCAGTTTCTGTGTAATATATCCAGAAGTGTTAAAAACCAATGGTTTCTTATTGTCCCAGTGTCACGCTTCCATGTCTTTTGTATTCCATGGGATAACTGCATTAATGCTTTTCTTTCATGTATGCTTTTGAAATAATTGGTTTTAAGATTTTTTAATGCTTAACATTAGAAAGCAGCCATTTAAAACAACCCTCTAAGTCTTGGGGTTTTACATGGGATACTGCTTTAAACTTGAAGAACAATTTGTGAGGGTTATTCAGAGTTTAAATATTAAGACTCATTAACTTACTAAAATGCCTTTTTATATGCACAGAAAAGAGTACTAGATGCTTCATTATGTGGCTTTACTTTTGCTTTCCTAATGGGTCATTAACTTTACTAGATCATTTCTTGCATTGCTAAACAACAGGGCAGATGTATAGGTAGGCTAAAAGTAAGATTCTACACTGTATTAAACATTAGTAAAATCCATCTGTGGCAGGCATCTGTGGTCAGTTAGGAACACTATGAGTTCATCTAAGATGTTTCTAAATTAAGAATATATGGGGACATCTCATAAGAACTAGGTGAATTAAATAATTCTTTGCCATGATAAGATTACCAAATATTCTCTTGTTTTGGCAATACCTCAACAAGGACAAATGAAACGGCAATAGAAACTTGAAGACTATGATTTAAGTACAGGCAGAAGCATATGAAAAGACACTGGATATCAAGATCAACTACATCAAGTAGTTTTACATGGATTTTATCACTTGCTATTGTAGTCGGAAGCTGCTCATTTATTTCCCAAAATAGTTACATAGAAACTATATTGATTAAATCACTGCTTGGCCATTAGCTTAGGTGTCTTTCTAGCTAGCTCTTACATCTTAAACGAACCCATTTCTATTATTTTATATTTTATTATGAGGCTCGTGGCCTACCAGCAAGGTTCCAGCTGGCAGCTTGCGTCTTTCCCCTCTGGCAGCTACATAGTGTCTCATTGACTCTGCCCTCTTTGTCCCAGTATTCAGTTTAGTTTTTCCACCTAGCTCTATTCTTCTCTGCTGCAGGCCAAAGTAGATTCTTTATTCATTAACCAAACATATTCACAGCATACATATGGGAATCCCACATCATGCTGTAACAATGTTAACATATTAGTGTATGGGTAACAATGCACATAATCTAAATGTAGGTGGGGATTTCCAGGAAATCTGTACAATTCTTTTATGCTGATGACATAATGCAAAATAAAACCTTTAATTTCTATGCAATTGGAGTCTTAATTAGACAGATTCGTGTTATAAAGTTGCTGAAAAAACAAAACCATGCCTCTACTTCTACTTTGAGTAGGGTAAACTCCTGCTCACAGGTAGGGTTTCTGTGTCTGAACTAGTTTCAAATAGCTCTGAAGAACACAGACTCGATGGGGTTTTGCCTGTCATGGATATATATGGCTATAGCTTTTGAGTACCACAAAGGAGAAATGGAACTTCTATGTTCTGATGAAAAGGCCTATAACCAGAGAGAAAAACAAACCTTTGGTTGAAAGATGAGTTATTCCCCATCTTCAGAGACTGTAGCAGGGACCAGAAATCTTACATTTCATGAACTCTGTTTGGCCGTTTAATGCCCCTGTGTCCACTTGTTCCTGGAATTTCTAGACTTCTGTGGACAAGAACACCCGCAGGAGACATTAAGGCAAAAGGCAAGGGGGAGGCAGCAATGGCAAAGTTCTGTGCAACAAGCAAAGTTGGAATGCTGCTGCAGAGCTAGAGCTGGGACTGCCAAAGGCAGAAGAAGAGCCTGGGTCTGTGCAGTGCAGAAACAATACTTGCTCATCTGCTGTTACTGGCCTGTCACTTCTGATCTTGGCTGCAACAGCGGAATCTTATTAAAGAAATCCAGGCTCCTGGTCTACGTGGAGAGGAACGTGACAGACACTCAGTTGTAATTGACAGGATTCCATCCCAAATGCTGTGATTTTTGTTTTCTTTCTCATTCACTAGATGTGCTGTAGGTATTAGGAGTATCGAAAGAGATGTCTGCCAGAGAAGCCGTGAATCTACTTTCTTTCTAAATGGAGATTTTCGTCATAGCAGTTTTCAAAGACCATTGGCATTGAAGATAGAAACAGACATCTTAAAACACTCCACATTTGAATCTGGAGATAAGACAAATGGAGAGCATGGGGGAGTCTCTCAGAAAACATGGCAAATCTTAGGAGGTACAAGTTTTACCCATAAAAAAAATCAGATACTTACCTCTTGTTCTTATAGCATGACACAGATGAGTAAGTCAGCACTTTCAAGTTACCTGAGTTAGGAGTGTACCCCACTGGAATGTCAATTATCCAGAAACCAGTGAAAATCATGGGACAATTGGGCTGAGCATAAAAATAAAAGGAAGTGTTGGGTCAAAAACTGGCCAGCCTTGAGTCACAGCTGGACCCGGGAGATCTGTCCTCTGTAGTGTGCAGAGCCCCTGAAAGCTGTTTCTGACTTCTCCAAGTGGGAGAGGAGTACACAGTTAGAAAGTTTGGCTTTGGTCATGGTATGCTACCACTTCTAGTTAGATTTCTGATGTCTGAATTTAGTACTTTGGATGTAAAAGAACTGTTAAAACTTAGTAAGACAGCCCAAAATAGGGACTGATTTCAATAGAATTTCAACAAATGATGAATACCTCACCAAATTTTTTCTCCGTAGAATTTATGTGTAAAACTGGTCTTATTGCATGACTGAAGTGGACACACATTTGGAAATATTTGGGGGAAAATTTGGCCTTTTTTGAGCTCCAAGCAGTTGAATACTCTCTCATCAAAGATGTAAAGTACAGAGAAGAGTAGGAAGCTAAAACGTATTAGCCACATCTATCTGTGGTGGGTATCTGTGGTCAGTTAGGAACACTAATGAGTTCTTCTCTATCCTTTACCTGTGGCATCAAGAACTAAAATATTTCCAAATTTGTAACTATCATGTGACCACTAACAGTGACTATTACCTGTTACCCATAGGAAAAAAATAAAATTAAAAAATTGTGTTTCAGTATTTTAATAAAATAATTAAGTTAAAATTGTACTAGATGATTTTGCATTAGAATTCTAGCTTTTAAGACAATTAGATTAGCTTTCATTTTAAAAATGAAATGGCATGCAAAAATCTCTGTTTGAAAAATAACAGAAGTTTGTAATATTCAATATACAGTGCACGAAAATGAGGATACTGGAATCACCAGCTTTTCATAACAACAATAGGGACTGTAGTGTCCACAATCATTGAGTGTAATATGGACTTATTAGGTGGTCAATCTGTAGTCACTGAAAACTCACTATTTCTCTCTCTATTTCTCATTCTCTATATGTCTATAGAAGTATATACACATATACATGTAAACATATATACAGTATATAAGTATATATACTGTGTTATCTATATTCTTATCTTTGGAAATACAAGCATAATTATTGACTCATCTGAAGCAGGCTTTTAGAAATGGTCTTTTGTTTTCTTTTAGCAACTATTACATCCTGTTGATCTAAAAGCTTTTATGTCTCTTAAATACTTCTGGGATTTCACACTTCCTCTTACAGGGCCATATATATGCATATTATATTTATATAAACATATATAACTTACACACATGCACATATGCAAACTTTGATATATATATCAAACTAGAAAAAAGCATATGTTACAGATACATATGATTGATATGTATATATAGAATACATGACGCACATACACACACACACACACACACACACACACACACCTACCTGGATATGTTGGTGCATATTTGCAATCCTAACACTGCATAGGTTGAGGTACCACAGGTCATATGTTTAAGGTCTGTCTGGGATATAAAAGGAGACACTGTCTCAAACTAAAATGAAAGGTAAAGTATGAGGGATAGTAAGATAACTCAGTAGAGAAAAGGGATCAAGCCTAGGACCTGAATTGAATCCCTGTGCTCCTCATGGGAGAAATGATGCTTACACGTTGCCCTCTGGCTTCTGTTGCCATGCCTGGTATATGCTGTGCTGAGGACAGAAGCCAAGATGTACATAATAAACAAGCACCCTAGCAACGTAACTTTATCCTTAGCTCATGCCTTGTGCCATTTGATAGCTTTTCTTGTAGTCTTCTGCTGTGGGATAGTCTTTTTGTACGCTGTGAACACATGATACTCTCATTGGTTAAGTAATAAAGATGTTTTGACTTATGGCAAGGCATAATAGAGCCAGGTGGGAAATTCAAGCAAAATAATAGAAGGGTGGAGTCTGGGAGACGCCAGACACCCAAGAATCAATATGCCAGTAGACCAGTAACACCATGGCCATGTGGCAAAGTATTGGTAAAAAAATACGAGTTCATTTAAATGTAAGAGTTATCTAATAATAAGCCTGAGTCATCAGCCAAGTGTTTATAAGTAATATTAAGACTCTGGTTATTCAGGAACTGACAGATGGGAGAGAAATCTCTGATTACTGTCTTCCTTATTTCTAGGTGGTTTAGAGTTAAACTTCAGTCTCTTTTCTCTTTGGAATCTAGGCTTATTTTTTAAGTTCATGTCCACAATCACAAATCTTTTTCTTTTTAAATTTTTATTAAACTTGTTCATTGTTTAATATATGGATAATTTGCCTGCATGCATGCTTGTGTGTCACACATGTGCCTGGTTCCTGCAAAGGTCAGAAGAGGGCACCAGATCCCCTGGAGGTAAAGATGGCTGTGAATGACCATGTGGGTTCTGGGAGTTGAACTTGGAGCTGCAAATGCTCCTCACTGCTCTCAAGTCCCTATTTGCACAAATTTATTATGCATATTAAATGACTTTCATTAGAATTAATAATTCATATAGATTCATTCATGAACCCACTAGAAATTGTACCATAGATTTCTTCTGAAATCTGTTTAAGGGGCTAGAGAGTTGGTTCATCACTTACAAATGTTTATTGCTCTTGTAGAGGAATGAAGTTTGGCTCCCAGCACTCACACTAGATTGTTCACAACTAACTTAGCCCCAGCTCTAGGGGCTCGGAGGCCCTCTTAGAAGTCTGCTTGGTAGCCTTATATTTACACATATACTTGCACACACAGACACACACACACACACTCATACATGTAAATAAATAATAAAATAATTTAGACAATATTCAAATATTTTAAAATGTATTTAAGGTGTTAAATGTATTTGAATGTGTTTAAAAATCATCTGCTAAAGAAAGTTCTATGCTAGAGAAGTACCAGACACTACCTGATATGCAGTGAGTTTACAACGTCTCCTGCAGGATATTTAAAGGTCTAGAAAGTCATCAGGATGCGAAAATACTTTGTGCTGCCACAGAACCCTTAAATACGGATCTGCCATGCTCAGGACTTTCCTAATTTGGCCCAATGCTGAGAAGAAGGCCCAGGATCCTCTGAATGTTCCCAGAGACAGGAATTAGGTGCTAGAGCACAGTGTAACAATTACTGTGCTCTCTAAAACAAGTCAAACAAGCAAAGAGAAAAGCAAACAAACAAAGAAATCACTCCTTAACATTAAATCTGCTTTATCAATTTTTCATCTTTGGGAATACCAGCACAATCTATTGGCTCGTTGGCTCATCTAAAGCAGGCATCTGGAAATTTTTTTTGTTGTTGTTTTCTGTCTTCTTTGCCTTTAGCAACTATTATTCCCGTTGATCTCACTCCCTTTATGTCTCTTGAACACTGCTGAGATTTCACACTCCCTCAGCACGGAATCCCATCATTTCTGGTTTGCATTTTTGAGTTCGACGTGTAACTATTCTTTCTGTTTCTTTTCATGAAATACTCTAATTAATTATCCATGTTGCTAACTTCTTTATCATTTTAAGAGAGACTTCTGCCTGTGTGACTTTCAGCTGGCTATCTTCTGTGTCGTCCTGCTGTGTTCAGGATTTCCCACTATTTGCTGTAGCTATATTAAATTTCCAATAATTATTGTCCTTTTAATGTTTTCTTCATATTATTAGTATCTTCAGATGATAGACAAGAAAACTGATTCTTATAGGCTAATATATACTTGTATGAAAACTGTGTAGATGTTGGTATAATATAATATGTACAGAGGAGAAGAAGTAAGGGTATGTATTAGAACTTCATACAGGAAACGGACATGAGTCATAAAATAGGATATAGTGGTTTTTTTTTTTGTTGTTGTTGTTTA
>NC_022034.1:40043332-40060997 GCF_000317375.1 Microtus ochrogaster | reverse complement strand
AGCCAGAACCTGGAAACAACCTAGATGTCCTTCAATGGAAGAATGGATGAAGAAAGTGTGGAATATATACACATTAGAGTACTACTCAGCGGTAAAATCTAGTTTTGAAACTCCACAGTGTAGAAGGAGGGATGTTTGTTGGTTTTCTGGCCACCAGGCTAGCTTAAACCCAAAATTATTACACTAAACTGTATTAATTAAATCATTGCTTGGCCCATTAGCTCTGGCTTCTTATCGGCTAACTCTTATATTAATTTAACCCATTTCTAGTAATCTATGTAGGGCCATACGGCTTTGGCTTATCTGCTAAAGTTCCAGTGTCTGTCTCCACCAGGGCTACATGATGTCTTTCTAACTCTGCATTTTCCTCCCATGCTATAGGCCAATCCAGTTTCTTTATTCATTAAGCAATAAAAGCAACACAGACAGAAGGACCTCTAACACCACCACAGCTTTGGAATGGTTGTTCTATATGGAAGTCCATTGAGGTGTCTAGATTTTGGATCTGGTTAGTTTCTGTTTGTTTGTTATATTTGTGTTTATTATTATTATTTTATTTTTTTTGAAAAAGGAAACAAACTATCTTTTTTCATTTTACATACCAATCCCAGTTCCCACTCCCTCCCCTCCTCCCACTTCCTCTACCTCCCTCCCTCACCACCCCCGTTCACTCCTCAGAGAGGACAAGGTACATTGCTTTGGTTAAGGTTCAAGGCCCTCCCCACTATATCCAGGCTGAACAAGGCATTCATCCAAGGAGAATAGGTTCCCCAAAAGCCAGTACAAGCAGTAGGGACAAACAAACCCTGGTGGCACCACCAGTGGTCCTGCAGTCTGCCCCATTCATACAACTGTCAACCACATTCAGAGCGACTAGTTCGCACCTATGCTGGTTCTATCCCTGTCCGCCTGGAGTTGGTGAGCTCCCATTAGCTCAGGTAGACTGTTTCAGTGGGTGAACCCATCATGGTCTTCTTTGCTCTGCTCATATTCTCATTCCTCCCACTCTTCACCTGGACTTTGGGAGCTCAGCCAAGTGTTCCACTGCGGGTCTCTGTTTCTGTTTCAGTCAGTCGCTGGATGAAGGTTCTATGATGACATTTAAGATACTCATCATTCTGACTACAGGGCAAAGCCAGTTCTGGAACTCTCTCTTCTAATGTTTAAGGTCTTAAGGTCATCCTTGTGGATCTCCAAGTATCTCTCCAGTGCCAGTTCTCTTGCTAGCCCCATAATGGCTCCCTCCATCAAAATATCTCTTTCCTTGATTCCATGTCTGTTCTTTGTTTTTTTGTTTTTTGAGATAGGGTTTTGTGTGTAGCTTCAGAGACTGTTCTCGAACTTACTCTGTAAACCATACTGAGGTCTGGTTAATTTTAATGTATGGTGATTTTATTTGAAATTTCTATTAAATAAAGTTTTAATAAATTCAAAAAGTATTTTTTTACTCAAAGAGAGCTATAATTTAATGTTAAAGCTAGAATTACTTGTTTTATTTTATGACATAAGTATCTTACTATGTAGCCTCTGCTGGTCTTGAATTCTCCATTTTCCTGACACTGTCTCCTCAGAACTGGGATTATGTGTATACATGTATATAACCTAATATATGACTCTAGAATCATACAGATGATCCCGAAACCTAAAATTAAATGCAGCTTCATGTAGCCCCACTTTTAAAACTGGGTTGCTGGGCTATCCACCTAGGCAGGAATTAGAACCTATCGTCAAGTTCAGCACTATAAGCCACCTTCTCATCTTGGCACAGGAGCAAATGTCTTTAAAGTGGTAAAGACTAAAGTCTTCTTCACATCTCAGACCTAGTAAAAGAGTGATGGGGAA
The DNA here is from genome assembly GCF_000317375.1 of Microtus ochrogaster. NCBI lineage: Eukaryota > Metazoa > Chordata > Mammalia > Rodentia > Cricetidae > Microtus > Microtus ochrogaster. The sequence goes on along the minus strand of NC_022034.1, from coordinate 40,059,155 downwards.
GTTAGCAGAATGGGAGAAAAGACCATTTGTTAGGAATTTTATGACTACATTTTGAATGATTTCATGTTGAACATTATGGGTAGAGTAAATTGACTCTTCATCTCTGGTCCTCTGATGCTAAATGATTTGACTTCATGTGATCTCTTTGGTGCCTTTCCATTGGACCATGGGATTTTGAGGATAATAGGAACTTGTATTCAAGCCATATATATAAAGTCTAAAGAGGCTGTGCCTGGAGCTTCCCCCCACCTGGCAAGAATTAAACAAACAAACAAAAAAGTCACTTTGAGAAATGTCACAGTGATGATGTAGGTTTTCTGGAGTGAGGAGAAGGAACAGTGTTTAGTACCTTTATTTTCTGGAGAGATGAGCTGGGAGTGTCAGCTAGAAGTGATGGCTTTAGTCAGGAAGCATCAGTTCGAACATACAACTGCCAAGTAATGTGCAGACATTTCACATGAAGAAAGGGCATTGCTCGCTCCTTCCATGTATACCAATATACAACAATGCCCTGAGAGTAATTGCTCTTTGTGCTCATTCTCCTTTTTACCTAAGCTGTATGCTGAGAGTCAAAAAGAAAATTCAATGAATAAAGAAATACTACTACTGAGAAATTAACTGTCCTTAGTTTTTTGCTATAAACTAGAATGTGTAAGGAAGAAATTGAGCTTTATTGTTGTACTAAAGAGAGCCAAAGTTATATATATTTATCTGTTAATGGTAAATGTTGATGGGTGTGTGGTGCTTGTATGTGTTATGTGCTAGTGTGGCCACATATGTCTATGTGCATGTATGAGGACGCCAATGAAGGATATCAGGCATCCTTCTTATCTCATTGTCTTTAGAAAGATGATCTCACTGTACCAGGGCTTGCCATTTTGGATAGACCTCCTGGCTGGATCTGCTGAACTCCAAGCCCCAATACTGTAGGCTTGTAGAGACATGTTTGCATAGCTCCATTCATGCTTTGATCTCAAACTCAGGTTCTTATTCTTGGAAAAACAAGCACTTTGCAATTTGTACACTGAGCAATCTTCTTAGCCCAACAAATGTCAGTTTTAGAAAAACTATTTGCTTACTAATAATCCCCTCAAGAGATCTTTCAAGGTTGTTATTATTGTAACTTGAAGTGATGTACAAAAGCAAGAGTCAAGTTGATTCTGGATAAACTATATGAGTTTGCTCAGTCTGCCCCTTAGGAGCATGGGTATTTGTGTTGTTGAAAGACATACTTTGTATTTATCTGAGTATTCATTCAGATATGAGTTGGCATGTTCCATGCTGCTACTCTCGTTCATGATCCTGTATGTCAAGGTTTTTAAAAACTGCTAATCAAAAGGTCGGTTCTCCATTTCAAGTAGTTTTTGGCACTCTGCAATTCAAAAATATTTATGTGATAACTTAATTTGTATTCTTTGTTACCGTCCTTTGATGTCTTATTCTTTGTTTTTTCTTGTTTAGTTTCTATTCAGCTTATCATATTTCCATGTAGATATGTGATATGAGGTTTTCCTCATCTTAACTTCTAAAGCAATGAAATGAAATCTATTCTCATATTTTTAAAGGAACCATTTAGAGTGCACTTGTAGATAAACATGGATTATTTAAGTCTGATGACCGACTTATGAACAGGAAATAAAAGTTAAGAACAGGAAATAAATGTTCTGCACTTTGATGGCCAATATCTGAATTTGAACCCTCTTTGAGTATTGTTTCTTTGAATCTAACAGAACTTACTTTGTTCAGACTCAGAATCATCCCACATTTTTCTTGATTCAATTTCCCTACTCTGTATTATATAATGTAGCCATTCTATTGTGTCATTCATATCTATGTACGTGTGTGTGTGTGTGTGTGTGTGTGTGTGTTTAAGGTCTTCTCTTTCACATTTTTTTTTCAGTAGCAATGTAGACTCTCAGTTACCTCATTCTGCTTAATGAACTTCTTAAAGGACCTCATTGACTTAAAACCAAACAAATACCTTGTGATAATTTGATTAAAAAGAAATCAAACAATCATTTGGATAATTTGAACTTTTAGATTTGATTTTTGCATCGTGTTAAGTGGTTTGACAGCCCATCCAGCTGAATCTTCTCATTAATGTCACGTGAATCTCTCTGGAAATTTCTGACTCTTCTCCAAGTTTAGAAAGGAGCGCATTTGGAATGAGATGGAGTAGGAAAAGACTGTGGTGTGTGGGTCGGTATCGAGGTTTCCACAGTGACTTAACAGGAGGAGATGCGAAGTAATTGAAGGATTGAGTGGAGCAATGCTGGGGACCAAGTCCCCTTTTATAGGTCTCATTCTGTTTTGGGGCTGTGATTAGACCATGGTAGTATGGAACATTGATAGAAGAAGAAATGTCAAGCAAGAGGACATTGGGGCACCTGATGCTACCAGGGACCAGGAGGACAGTGATGAAGGCCATAAGTAGCAGTTAAGATCATGTCTATTTGAGTACAAAAACAAAAGCTGCCTCTCCCTGACTGCACTTATACTCCTACTTTTAAATAAAGAATCTACATTTCATAACTTGACTGCTGACCTTTAAAATTTAGCTTATTCCCACCTGAGTCCTTTTATTAACAGAACTGTCTTTTCTTAGGCTTTAAATAAACTTAAGTCTGTGGAAAATATTGAACATTTCATCTGAGTTTAGGTAACTATGGTTTAAAACAATCTTCTGAAAAATTAAGAGACTATGGGTTTTGCCCTAAATTTGTTACTCATTTGCAGTGAGATTTGGGATCATTGCAGTATCCTTGCTTATAAATTTAAAAGGTTACATTGAATGACCAGAACCATTTCCTCTAGCTGACACATTGCACACACTTAGGATTTTGTATTTATACACTATATATTAAAGAGTTGATATTAAAACTATTTATTTGAATGTCTTAAAATATCAACAGGATGCCTTGTTGTAGCTGAAAAACTCTAAAAAGACAAAAGAAGAAGGGTCTCTAGAGTTCCTTCTTGTATGCTGGATGACTGTGACCTTTCTGGCAATGTATTAAAAATTTCTGTGTCTTTGGTATCCAAAGTGTTTACTGTGATGTGTGATTTAACGGAGCCCATTTTTCATATAGTGGGAGCCGGGCTTCTGTTTTCATCTTCTTCTATCTACTTTGTGAGACTCTTTACAGGAACTTCTCCTGTTTAGAACCACCACCATGGTTCCCTGTCTCAGTTCCGCATCTCAGAAACCTGATTGAATGGTGGCATCCTTACTCTAATTCTGCAGGACTCTACTTCTACCTGACATCCATCCATTTGAAATGAGCATTCCCTTATTATTCACCCTTGATGTTTCTTCTTAAGCTTCCTCTCATTGCCTAAAAATTTGGTACCCATGCTAGCTCCACAAAGGGCCATTTCTCATGTGCAGCCTGTCCCTCTTGCCTCCTGTATTACATGATGCATCAGTGCATTGATTTCATGTGGTGGTGCTGACTATTCCTTCCTGAAACTAAGCAAATTTGCTTGCGAATAAACATAACAATATTGTTTTCTCCATCTCAAGGGTGTTATATTTATGACTCTATTTGCCATGGAGAGACTAGAATTAAGATAGTAAGAGGCTGTGCAGTGAAAGGTAGGAATAGCTTGTTCTTGCAAATGGAAAGAAATTTAGCCTCATTTAGCTAAAAGCACAAGGCCATTCTAATCACACATTTGACATCATGACCAGGCCAGGGGAAAAATGTACCTGCTCAATTCAAATTGGCTCTGCTCACTGAAGTGGATTTCTCATTGTCTGCGCAGCTACAGGAAATATAGTTAATAAAAGCACATGTCAGCCCAAGTGAAGCTGTTCTATAAAGCTTGGCCAGACCACTCTGTGAAACTGTTATTTCCTATTCTGAAAACTAAATCTCGAATCACAGTTAAAAGGTAATCAGTCTTTAGCGGAGTAGTCTTGTAGAGGGGAGCAGTAATTCCCGTTTGATTGGTGACATGGGCTTTTCAGGGAACAGTTTAAAAATAAAACAGTTAGAGGAAGAGTAAACACACGCCAAATAGACATTTCCCAGAATTTTTAGGACATCAGGCCACATTGATAAATATATTGCACTTTCTAAAAAATATGTGTTTTTACTAAGCAATACTGGGAAAACACTCCAACTCTTTAGACTTCACTGCTTTGACTCACTGTGACATAACCCTGAGAAATAGTTCACAGATTTTCTGGTCATCTTTTGTAACTGGGGTATCTTATCCAGGTTTCCAAGGTCTACCATCAGTTGTCCAGCCTCTGTCCTGCAGATCCATGATACATATTGGAAAGGCGATGTGTGAGCATCACTTTCAATGGTTTTTCTCTTGTGCTACTTTTATGGATGCTGTGCTTGCTTCTGCTGTTCATAGTACAATATCCTTTTCCTCCTTGCATGATTAGAAAGAGAAAATCATAAGAAACACCATACTAATCCATTTGTTTTTATTCCAAAATATATTGTTCATTTTTACACACACACACACACACACACACACACACACACACACACACACACGGAATTATATGGCCTCACAAAAGAGAAAACTTTATGAGTTTAATTTACAAATTTTATGATTTGAAATAAAATTCCTTCTTTTAGGTGAAGAATATTGGGCCTAGAAACAATAACAAGCATAGAAACAAGTATATTTTTTTTGCATGGAAACATAAAATTGTGCGACATTGTTGGAAAGACAGTGTTTTATAGCATCTCCTAGCAGATTTGTAGCTGTCAGTGCTGAGCAGGAGGCGGAGCCAATACAGAGGCCTCACTGCCTGCTCTCTTTCCTTTGACCACACTGACAGTTCTGGGTAGTTCTCACTTCACTGAGGAGAGTTTTACAGAGGACAGTTCATCAAGGACCCAAGGGAACTTGACCACTGTTTCATTAAATTTTCTCAGCAATTTATAATTTTTTTCCTTTCGAGGATTTATTTGATAGTCTTATTACCGGTGTACCTGTCTTATCTGAGATCTGAGAGATTCTGCACAGCCAATATCGTGTTCTGAACATGTGTAACCATTCTCAAGGGATGCTTAATTAGTCTTTGTCTAGTATTGGACAAGAGAATAAATTTTCACGCTGTGAAAAATCTCGCACTGAAAATATTTTAATCATACACACAATTCACACATTTTTGGTGCAAAAACTAAACATGGCTCAGATATCTTTCTCTCCTGCACACTAACCATACTTGGTAGGTTGGGATAAGTAGAGACTGATGACCAAACTAAACAGAACAATGGTCCCTCAGGCTGGATAGAGTTATCACAGGCCACTGGGAGGACTCTTTTTTTTTTCTAAGAATGAAATTGGAAGCGTTCAGGAGCAGATAAGTGATATGACTCTCGAGGCAGGAGGATTGTTATGAGTTCCTGGCCAGCCTATAGAGTGAGACTCCCCTGCTTTTACAGATAGACTTTCTCTGTGTAACAGCCCTAGTTGTCCTGGAACTCACTCTTTAGATCAGGCTGGCTTCAAACTCACAGAAAGCTGACTGCCTCTGCCTCCCCAGTGCTGGGATTAAAGGTATGTGCCTCCTCTGCCAAGTAACTATGTCTTAATAGAAATTTATCGCAGGCCCAGAGCAATGGCTCAGTGGTTAAGAGCATTTGCTATGCAATCATGAAGACTCAAGAACTGCCATGAGTTCTAGACTTTCTAGACTTTTAACACTGGAAATGTGATTAGCTTTATCTGCGCATTAATGCCATTTTCCTTTGCCTTTGAAATATATTTGAAAATATTTGGACTCCTTTAAATTAAATACATTTTATTTTTCTAATATTTCATTACTTTGGGGGAAATAAAAGAATGAATAAGATTAAATAAAATAGCTCTGTCTATGCAGAATTTATTGTATGATCACACTAAAAAGAGGATCTCCACTGGGATCATTATATTTTTGGATCTCTTAAAGAAAATATTCAAAGATGAAATATTTTAAAGGACTTATTTTCAAGTATAGTTCTGCAATCTGGATATGCATTTTAGTGCCTTTTAATTAGAGGTAAATTGTTACTTTTAAAGTTCCGGGTAATTGGGAATAAGGCAATAACTATGGATCTCACTCATAGATTAAATGAGAATGTTAACAGTGGAAAAGAAAACAGTTTTCCTTTTTGTCTTGTGGAATAGAAATTAGTATTTGCATTGGGGCTCTAACCTCCTTTTATTCAATAATAGAAAACTACTGAGGACAGATTGGAGAGATGGCTCAGTGGTCTAGTGACCTTGGTGCTCTTCTTGAAGATCCGAGTTCAGTTTCCAGTAGGTGGCTTACAACTGACTGCAACTCCAGCTCTATAGTCTAGAGGATCCATTGCCCTCTTCTGGCTGACCTGTCCCCCGACACACACATACACACACACACACACACACACACACACACACGCACTCACACGATAAAAATCGATCTTTGAAAAAGAAAAGTACAGAGTATATTAGAAAATGGCACCAGACATTTAGCCTCAACACCTGAATATGATTATTAGGAAGCAAAGCTCCATCTTTCATCTTAATAACTGTCTGACTTCTTGAAGAAAGATTACTGGTAACCACTCCATTTACCGGGAGCCTTGCTTGTTCAGGCCACGTATCAGCTCAGAGTCTTAGCTGGGCAGATTCCTTTGTGCCATTTTTACCCGACCCTGAAATGCCCCTCCATTTTCCAATCATTTCTTTCAGTACACTCCCTCCACCTCCCTAATCTGATTGCTCATGGTTCCCATCCCCACCTGCCCCCAGGACTTGAATAAAAGGTGAATTTCTTTACATACTGTTGGTGGGATGTAAACTATTTCTATAAATGAAATCAGTATGGAATTTCCCCAGAAAGTTAAAAAGGGAGTGGTCCAATAATCCTTGTACTGGGTGTGTTTCCTCTGAGGAAATGTTGCTGGAGGGATGCCTGCCTCCCAGTGTTCACAGCAGCACTCCTCCCAGTTGCCAGCATAAGTAGTCAACCCAAGCATCAGTCAGATGCTGTACAGATACACAGTTGAATATTATTCCGTCATAAAAGAGCTAAACCCTGCCTTTTGTGCTATTGTGGTTGGGAATGGAAAAACATACATTGACAAGTATTGTATGATCTCACTTGCACCCAGCACCTAAAGAGTCATCTCTTGGGATTTGGCAGTGAAATGGTTGTTTTAAGATTTGGGGAGGATGAGAAGGCTGAGGAAGGTTAGCAATAGGAACAAAGGTGCAGCTATACAGAAGTGAGCACTTCTGGTGATTTAATGCCCAGTAAAATAACCACAGTGAAATAAAGAACTATGCATGACTGGGACCAAAAAGAAAGAGTCTGACAAGTTTTCCATAGGGAAATGATAAATGTTTGAAGATAAAGGTGTGTAATCCAAGTTAAATATATGTGGCGTGTACATATACCAAAACATGATAGGTGTAACTTTGATATTTCTATGTACTCATTGAAAATAAACACTAAAATACATTAATATGCTTAAATATTAATAAGCATATCCTTCATTTTTCTAAATCCCGGGTTTGCATTCCTAAAGTAGTGTGCTGTGTTTTCTGATTGCTCCACAGAGTCTTCCCAGTGGTTGATAATGTTGTTTACATTCCATTACACTGAATATTCCCTGAAGCTTCCTCAAGCAAGAACAGATGGCTAAGCTGTCGGAGGGATGGGGATCCTATTTACTTCTCAAATACGTAGGCTGCAAAAACATACATTCTAGACTACTTCAGCCTTTTGTTACTTCAAAAAGAAAACTAATGTTACATTTTCAATGTTTTGTACAGAAGTCTGCCTTAGAGATGGTCATCCTAGGGCAAAAATAAAAATGTGAAGTGTCTTATGGGATACTTACAGCTGTCAATGCTGCTAATATTCTCTTTGAATGTCTGTATCTTATTGACAAAGCTGTTTCTCAAGAGAACCCACCCTCACCTAGGGCATTTGGGCATTAGAATATAGAATTCTTTCAGTGTCTGTAATTTTGACAAACTCAAGTATGCTAATGGTTTCCATGATGGACTTAGTATCCAATTACAAACGATGGTTAAGAATATGTAATGATATATTAGTTATGATGATAGTCATTCATTCTTTCCTATACAAATGACAATACATATAACATTTACCTAACTGAAGATATTCTTGTTTTTAGTCTGTCCTGTTTTTGTTAACACTTTTAAGGCACTGATATTTGAGTAAGTAAGAGAAGACTTGGGACCAGTTCTCCAGTGTTCATTTGTAAGAGTTAGCAGAAACATTGTCATGATTTGATTTCTAAAATCTTTTTATGTGATGCATACCAGACTATGTCAGCTTTGAAAAAGCAAAACTGGCCAGAATAAGATTGCTTCCCTTAATCCTAGAACGTCACAGTCTGAAGCCTAGGAATTGTGAGTTTGGTGTTAGCTTAGACTAAGTAGTAAGTTTGCAAGTTCAGGGCTATCATAGGGCTTCGGAGTGAGGTCTTGCCTCAAAATGAAGTGAGATAGCAGAAGTGTGGGAGCAAGAAGAGTAAGGGACGTTTGTATAGTGAGGCAAAGATTTCTGCTTCAAACTAACAGAATCCAAATATTTCCTGGTTTGTCTGTTTATGGGTCCCAGAGGAATCCCTGAATAATGACTGTAAATGTGCAAATAAATGTGTGTGTGTGTGTTGTAATATGAGCGGCGGGGCTGTGTCCCCAGCACCCCGGCCGCCTGCTAGCTTATGCCCCGAAATAATTACACGGACTCTGTATTCTTTTAAACACTGCTTGGCCCATTATATCTAATCTCCCTCGGCTAACTCTCGCACCTGGACTAGCCCATATCTAATAAAGTGTGTAGCACCGAGTTGCGCTTACCGGGAAGATTCTAGCCTACGTCCATCCTGGGTTGGAGCTTGGTCGCATCTGCCTCAGAGAGCAGAGATATCACGTCTGCCCAGGAGAGGGGAGCATGGTGTCTCTGAGCTCACTTCCTCTTCCTCCCAGCATTCTCTTCTGTTTACTCCACCCACCTATGTTCTAACCTATCAGGGCAAGCAGTTTCTTTATTTAATGAACCAATGACCTTCCTCCATCATGTGTGTGTGTGTGTGTGTGTGTGTGTGTGTGTGTGTAGGAAAGAGAGAGAGAATATGCATATATGATCATGTGTGTAATGTGTTAGAGTGTATTGTATGTATGTGTGTATATGATGTATACATATATGACTGTGGGCCTGTGTGTGAAAGTGTATGCGTGTGTGTGTGTGTGTGTGTGTGCATTGTTTTGAGCCAGTCACTATGTGGTTCTGTGTAAGTGAGTGGATGTGTGTGAGTGGGTAGCTGTATGGGTACATATGTGTTGTGGGGAAGTGTTTGCAGCATGTTGTTTGACGAGTCAGCCTCACATTTTCTGCTCTCTAGGCAGCATTTGTACTGAGAAGGATGAGCCCTATATGAGAGCAAGATCATTAGTTCAAGAAGGAAAATGGGCTCTGGGAGACAAATTTCTAATAGAGAATGTTACCATGAGAGAAGTATTGTTTTTATCTTAATTTTATGTGCTTGGGTGTTTTGGCATGTGTGTATGTGTGTGTACCACTTGGATGCCTTGTCCAATCAGAGGTCAGAAGAGGATGCTAGATACGCTAAGACTGGAACTACAGACAGACGGTTATGAATTGTCATGTGGATGCTAGGATCCAAACCCATGATGAGCTGTCTGTACTCTTAACTGCTGAACCATCTCCAGGCTCCAGGAAATATTCTTTTACAGCAATTCCTTAGGAAACTTTTGCTTTTTGAAAAAGGAAAGTAGAATGGTATCTTTAAGGGCATTAAGTTTGAAAAAGTGGCCTCTTCTAAATGTCTGTCATCAGTGGAGTAACTAGAGGCCAGAGAGGTGGCAAGACTGGTCCTAAGTCAGACAGCTCCCCCTGATTTAGCCTTAGTTTGACAGACTCACTTTTTGAAAAGAGAAAGGTGAATTATAGACATCTATTCAGACTTTTATTGCATCTTACTGCACTGCATTAGAAATACTATCTTTCATCTGAGTCCTTCAAGGCAGGTGTTTTATTCTTCAAAGTATGGCATTTTTTTCCTCCTGTGATTTAGATTTTATTTGCTAAGTAAATGAGCAAAGCAAAATGAATGAATAAGTGATTGATGATTGACTCCATGCAACTGGAAATCCAAAAGACTATGCTAATCTCATTATCCCAATATTGATTTGAACAAGCTGCCTGTATGTCTCCATTCTGGGAGGTAATGCACCCTTCAGGAACAGTTCAAAACTCTTAAGTCTCCGAGAGACCGGAGGTAGGAATGATGTCCCGGGGACTGCTTCTGAAGTGAACCTCCACTTAAAGGTGCAGTTTATCATTTAATGCATACAGGAAAAATCAGTCTGGGAGAAAGGCTTTCCAGGCTTTCTGAAAGATGATAAAGTTGCAAGCAAGAGCGATTGAGCACTTAGAGGAATTCGCTGAGCACTGAGAGTGCTCAGTAACTATCATTTTGACGATAGACTGATCACATGGAGGGTGTCTGTACTTTTGGCTTTTTGTAGAAATTTTGTTTCATACAATCCTTGTCTTTGTTTCACAGGGAAGAGAGGATTTTGCCACTACTTTGTGGGTACCTTCTTTAAATGTAGAATAGGAAGTGGCACCTAAGTTAGATAAATCTGCTTCTGCATTAAATTTTTTTTTAAAAAAAATAATTGACTGCATAAATGGAAATTTGGGTGCAAGCAGCTTAACAGGTATTTTTTCTTTTTTTTTCTATCTTCTTCAGTATTATCAACGAATGTTGATATGTTGTTATCATATGTCCACAAGTTTATTTCAACATTTTCTGTGGGTCATTTGTAACAATGGCCTTCGATCTAAGCACCACACCTTATGCACACATACATTGTTCTTGGGTGACAGCAAAGGGCCATGCTGGGGACATGTCCATTATTCTGGCACAGGGGCTTGGAGTGGCTCTTAGGAGAAAAAAAGGAGTGTAGTTTGAGATCAAAGCTGTGCGTTCAGCCTCACTTGTAAAAACTGTTTACATGGAAAGTCCGAAGTATAGCAGAATTGGATACATTGTTTTTCTTGAAGGTAAGTTATGTTTCAACAAGTTTAGTACACAGTACATAGTTTTAAATAATCTCAAAGCATATGATTAACTTGGTTTTACAATCTTGGGTGAATGTTCAGTTTGTGAAGGCAAGCTACAAGAGGCATTTCAGAAAAATCATTCTCCCCTACCCTAAATCATGAAATAGATAACAATTTTGACAATGAAATAAAAGGAACTAATTACAATATTCTGATTGGTTATGGATAATAATTGGGACAGACCATAATTTGTATGTGTCAATTTTACATCTCATTTACCTGAGTAAACACATTGCAAAAATGGGCAGTTTTTTTTCCCTAATGTGTGTAAGGACAACAGTAATACCTAAGCAGCTACCAAAATCAAAGATCTTTAGCAGCTGGGAATTGAGTGCGAGAGCAAGGACTCCTTCACTGGTGACACTGTGACTTCATTTCATCTACAGAATGGAGCCATGGCTTTTATGCTTTCTGAAGTTAAGCTATAGCTATGCCCCCTGGAGGATTTGAGATGTAGGGCCCCTAGTTTTCCACATTTACATAGGTGCTGGAGAACCATGTCTGAATACCACAGCTCTTTGGGTCTAGACTTTGGACTTAAGGATATAGTACCTAACTTATATTGGAATCTATTATCTGTTCCCACATGCTTATTATTTTAATCTCGTATCTTTGATGTTTGGAGGCAAATATTTAATGTCTGAGAAAAAATGTGAAAATATTGATTTTTAGGCCCCAAAGACAGTTCCAGGAGTTGACTGACTCGCTCATGACAAAGGCATCGTGGTCACCCTCTGAAGGGTATTAGTTCTTTATTCTCCCTTCCTTTCACTTCGTCTATTTAAAAGAAAAGTTTTTTTCCATCTCAATGGCTTTTAGGACCAGACTTTAATAAACACTTCAAAGTAGTCTGGCTGGATGAAATACTGTCATACATCACTTACTAAAAATAAGATGCAAAACTGCACACATAAAGAAAATGAAGCAGTATGCTCTGGTGGCTTCCTTTTAATGAAAACCTGGTTTATATATGACAAAAGGGATTATTGTCATACATATCTTCAATATTCTGGCGGCTCTAAGGGACTGGTAAATTTAAAAAGGTTAAACACGTGAGAGACATTCCAAGTTTAGCTGATAACTAGATTCCTCGGAAAGCATCTATAGTCACACTAAACAGAATTGGGTAAACGGTTTCTAAATGCCAAAAGTCATCAGAAAAATAAAGACCCAATTGTATGCTCTTTATAGATAATCAATATTAATTATAATGACATAGGTTAAATGTAAAAGAACAGAAAGATACGCATTGGTTATACACATACCTGTCATTGAGGAGGAGGAGGTTTAAAACATGAAAGGTAATTTTCATTTTGTAAATCTAATTTAGCCCTGGTATTATTTATCTTCTTCTGTAGAGAAGATGGTCAGAGGCCTTTTCTTTCATATTTGAATGGTTTTCTATTTTGGTTATGAGCTTTCACACACACACACACACACACACACACACACACACCCCAAAGACTGTGAGAGAGAAACACACACACACACACACACACACACACACACACACACACACACACATTTGGGAATGCTTTGAAATTTATTTAGAGTGACAAAACTCCAGATAACCACCCAGGAGTATTTTGTCTTTGTCAGATTCCAACCTCAACAACAGTGACTAGAGCAGCCTCGCTGCCACCTTCATTTCCCAAAGAACCGTTTCCAGTGGATTCTGTGGTAGGAAAACTAGTCATTCCTTTTGAGAAAACTCTCAAATTCCAGCCATTAGAGTCACTCCCTATACACCTTGAAGGAAAATCCACTCATTGGTAAATCATCCTGTTCAGAGAGCCCAGGTAATGTTTGGACTATAACAAATACCCACTCCTGTTGAGGGAGCTGTGGGCCTTTTCCCACAACTCGGCTCCCGGCTGTCTGGCTAGCTTATGCCCCAAAATAACAACACACAAATTGTATTCATTTAAACACTGCCTGGCCCATTTTTATTAATGTGTGTAGCACTGAGGTGTGCTTACCGGGAAGATTCTAGCCTACATCCATCCTGGTTTGGAGCTTCATTGCATCTGCCTCAGAGAGCAGCGGCCTGGCATCTGAGCTCACTTCCTCTTCCTCCCAGCATTCTGTTCTGTTTACTCCACCCACCTATGTTCTAACCCATCAGGGCCAAGCAGTTTCTTCATTTGCCAATGACCTTCCTCCATCACACTCCTTTTATCAGACAAACAATTCCCTATTGATTACAGAAGCACCAGAGAGAGTGAAAGCAGCAAATCTCAGGCAGCGATGGTGCTTTGACCCTCATCTCACTGGCCACACAGGGAGTGTTGCTTTCCAATTCTTCATCCAGCACTCACATTTTTATTTTGTGTTATTGTGTGTGTGTGTGTGTGTGTGTGTGTGTGTGTGTGTGTGTGTAGGTCAGTGGTTGGTTGACACTGCATGTCCTCTACTCTCTCACTATCTTATTTTTGGAGATAAGTTCTCATACTGAGCCTGAGCTCACTGATTGGCTAGACTGATTGGTCAACACTCTCCAGTCACCTGGCAGTCTTTGTTACCTTCCGTGCTAAGTTCACAGCTGTGCCTGGCTTTTTAAGGGGATGCAAAGGTTCTGAACACAGATTAGTTCCTAAACCAACAGAGACATCTCCCCAGCCCCTGAAATATTTGGGCATAGTTCAAAAGAATGATCTAATTAGCGTATTATTTCCAAATGCCATTTTTTTTAATTTTAAGAACAGTTATTTGAATAGAAATTTAGTCTTTCTTAGCCTATTCTTTCATGTCCAATCTTTTGTTTCTTTTGATATTTTGAGTACTGAAACTTTGAGTTGAAAATATGTTTTCCTATTCATAATGTCTCAGGTGTTATTATGAAGACTATTCCATAGATCAAAAGTGCTACAATATTGTTTGATCAGCCTTGTCACAGGTAGGCATTTATAAACTATGAAACAAACTTTTGAAAATAAAAGGAGGAAGGGGCACAGATAACCTAGTTTTAGAAAAAAAATAAACCTTCAAAGTATTAGCAGTTTATGAAAACCAAGAATAAGGGACAACAGGTACATTTTGAAAATGCTGTACATTTAAACTCCGTCACTTCAGTAAACAATTTAATGCAGGTGGATAAGTACTATACCTACAGCACAGGACTGTTAACGAAAGTTTCAAATTCAAAGAATTGGAGAAGGCAGTAAATACTGTAAAAATACTATCAAATATTATTTTAAAAAAAACTTAGAAACTGTGTATCACAAACACATAACAGCAAGGAATATAGAGAGCATAGAAAAAGAAATTTTATACTGACAAAATGTCAGTTCTTTAGGAAGATACCATGCTTTTTCTGTTTTGTTTTGTTTTGGGTGTTTTTTTGGGGGGGGTTATTTTTTGTTTTTTGTTTTTGAGACAGGGTTTCTTTATAACTTTGAGGTCTGTCTTGGAACTAGCTCTTGTAGACCAGACTGGCCTCGAACTCACAGAGATCCACCTTCTTTGCCTCCCGAGTGCTGGGATTAAAGACATGAGCCACCATTGCCTGGCTGATACCATGGTTTTATTGTATATGTACCTAATAGTTTGAAACATGTAAAATAAAAACCTGTTAGAAAAAAATAAATGAATTCACAATTACAGCTGGAAATTGGAACATGCCTGTAATACTAATTGATAGAAGGAAAGAGAGTGTGGTGCTTTGAGTAAAAATAGGCTCACATATTTAAATGCTTGGTCATCAGGGAGCAGCCCTATTAGAGAAGGAGTAGAAGGATTAGGAGGTTTGGCCTTGCTGGCACTTTGGAGATGGGCGTTGAGGTTTCAAAAGCCCTTGCCTGTAGTTGCTTGTTTTACTCTTTTTCTCTTTGCTCTTTGGGGTTCTGTCACCCAGCTGCCGAATAAATGCACACAGAGTCTTATTTTTTCTTAAGAATGCCCAGCCTTAGCTTGGCTTCTTTTTAGCCAGCTTTTCTAACTTAAATTATCTCATCTACCTTTGGTCTCTGGGTTTTTACCTTTCTCTGTTACTGTATACCTTTCTTTACTTCTTACTCCATGGTTTGCTGTGTAGCTGGGTAGCCGGCCCCTCATGCCCTCCTCCTTTTCTTGTTCCTCGATATTCTCTTCACTCTAGTGGCATTTCACTTGTATTTTAATAAATAAAGACTGCCTGAAGATCTGAGAGTAAAACAGTCCCGCTGGTCAGCCTTACAGACCAGGTTATGGTGACACACACCTTTAATCCCTGTAGCCATAATGACAGATACCTTTAGTTGCCATAGAAATCAGGTGGTGCATGCCTTTAATCCCAGCCTTCTTTGAGGATTATAAAACAGGAGGAAACAGCTCTCAAAACACAGTCTCATTTGGAGATTTTTGGAGCCAGGATTGCCACTTCAGACTGAGGTCGAGGTAAGAGCCAGTGGCTGTTTGGCTTTTTGGCTCTTCAGGTTGAACCCCAAATTCTGACCCTGAGTTTTTATTAATCATGCTTCACTTCCCAGACTTCTCCATCTGTTTATTCTCTATCTGCCAGCCCCGCCTATCCTCCAACTCTTTATTGGACCTATTACGTTTTAGACAAGCGAATTAATACAACTTCACAGAGTTAAATAAATGCAACATATCTTTGCATCATGAAACAAATATTCCACAGCATGAACAAATGTAACACATCTATAACTAACACATCTATAACTTCCACAACACATGCCAGGCCCATTTCCCATTCTCTCT
>NC_022034.1:40022368-40043232 GCF_000317375.1 Microtus ochrogaster | reverse complement strand
TCTCTCTCTCTCTCTCTCTCTCTCTCTCTCTCTCTCTCTCTCGATCAGAATGTAACTTTCTCAGCTACCTCCAGCACTATGACTGCCCCCATGCCCCCTCCTTGCTTCCTGCCTTGATAATGAAACAGTCCCCCAATTCAATGTTTTCCTTTATAAGAATTGCATTGGCAATGGTACCTCTTCATGGCCATAGAACAGTGGCCAAGACAGAGAAAAAGAAAAGAAAAAAAGAGTTTGGTTATAGGAAAATTTTAAAAGGTGAATCTGTGTTGTGGGAGCTGCGGGCCTCTTCCCACAGCCCGGCTCCTGGCCACTTGGCTAGCTTATACCCCAAAATAACAACACACAAATTGTATTCTTTTAAACACTGCTTGGCCCATTAACTCTAGCCCTTACAGGCTAATTCTCATATCCCGATCAACCCATCTCTAATAATCTGTGTAGCATCAGTCTTACCGGGAAAGATTCAGCATGTCTGACCTGGCAGCTTGCTTCATGGCATCTGCCCAGGAGAGGGGAGCATGGCTTCTGAGCTCATTTCCTCTTGCTCCCAGCATTCTGTTCTTTTTACTCCTCCCACCTATGTTTTAACCTATGAGGGCCAAGCAGTTTCTTTATTATAATTAACCAATGACCTTCCTCCATCCAATCTGAATTGGTTGCATTTGTTTTATTTAACATTCCATTTCAAAAAGCAGGCTTTCTTTGTAAGTCTTAGAATATTCATGAGAAATATAACTAACATCTACATTAGTTATCTATTTTTTGTATTTATTTATTTAATTATTTGAGATAGGGTTTCTGTAGCTTTGAGACCTGTCCTGGAACTTGCTCTGTAAACCAGGCTGGCCTCGAAACTCACAGAGGTCCACCTGCCTCTGCCTCCCGAGTGCTGGAATAAAAGGTGTGTGCTACCACTGCCCAGGTTTTATTTATCTATTTTTAACACAAAAAATTCTACTGATAGACAATCCATGGAAAGAAGCATGTTCATTATTCCACAGTTCCTGCGAGTCTAGGCATCCACTTTAGGTGGACAGTCTGGTTCAGGATCTCTAATGATACTCAACTAAGGTCCCAGCTAAAGTTTTCTTCATCTGAAACTCTTCTTCCTATGTCATTGTGTATCAAGGCAGGTGACTGGGACTCTAACCTATGGCCACATACATATACATACACATCTACCTGGAGAGATGGCTCAGTGGTTAAGACCACTTGTCTACTGAACTTTTAACCTACTAGCAGACTGCAAGAAGATGAATTCTCTTTGTAACTTAATTTCAGCCAATGCATCCTCCCAGGTCTTCTTTATTCTACTAATAAAAGCTGGTTCAAAGTCAGGGAATTACATGAGAGAATGAGTACAGGAGGAACTGATGGCTGGGGTTAAGTTTATCACCTGAAAGTCTAGAACACTGAAGACAATTTGCAGATTTGGGCAACGAGTAGATAAACCATAAGTAGTAAATTCTTTGATTACAATGGGGTTAATCAATAACAAAGTAATTTAGGACAATTCCTGATAACTTGGCTCACAAGGCCAGCTTCTAAAGAATATACATATCAGAGACAAAAATTACAAAGACAATCAGAAAATAATTTGAATTTTTAAAATGCAAAGCACAACATTAAAATTCTATAGTGCAATTAGTATGATGGTTTTAATTCCTCATGACAATAATGTCTTCTACCTTAGGAATTCAGAATAAGAGAAAAGAGCAAGGAACAGATATTAATAGATAAAGATAATAGCTGAAGCAAAAAAAAATTAAAACAATCAATAAATCCAGGTTTTGAGATTTTGGAAAAAAAAAAAAGAACAATTGAAAACCTCGTAAAGGCGAACTAGTAGAAAAACATACATAATAATGAATCAGAAGAGTCAGTATTGTTGGCTGTTGATTATCTCTCTCCCAACTTAATCCATGTACTCATTATAATTCAGATAAAAATTCCAGTTGAATTCATAATATTAACAATTTACAAATTAATACTAAATGTAAATAGCAAAATAAAGACCCGTGAGTAGTGAAAGTAATTTTATAAAAGGAAGCAATACATAGAGTAAATAATATTATCAATAAAGGTACAGTAATCCAAACCATGTGGCACTGGCATGAGAAGAAAAGGTAATGCAGAAGACAGAAACAAGCCCATTCACAAATGCCAACATGTTTTCAGCAAAAACATCCATGGGATTCAACAGGCAAATATATTCTTTTTATTAAGACAGTTGCTTGGAGCTGTGAAGACAGTTTAGGATGCTTGCTGACCTTAGGGGGCACACAACGTTATTTCCCAGTAGCTGTACTAGGCAACTCATGACCACATGCAACTTCATTTCCAGAGAATCAATGCCCTCTGTTGGTCTCCTAGCAGAGGAGATGTAGCACCCCCCCCCCACATCACACAACTAAATTGAAATAAAAGATAGTCATTTATTTCCAAATCAAATTCTATGGGAAACACTCATCTATTGTTTGAAAATTCAGTTTATTTTCATGGACTTTATTTACATGAAGAGATTCTGGACTCAAGGAATGATCTGGATGGAGACAGGGCTTTGGGGGTTTCAAGGGGTCTATAAGTATATCTTTAAAGTGGGAGGAACAGGAATCATCTTTGGCTAGAAGATAAAACTTGTGGTAGCTAGTCTCTAAAACTGAGCCCCAGGCCTGCTTGATCTAAAGCCCTTCTACTGTTTACTCCTGTAGTGCAGATGTGAAATGTCCCCTTTAGGCTCATATATTTCAACACTTGTTTCCCAGTTTCTCGTGCTGTTTGGTTTGGTTGTGGAGCCTCGGTGGAGAATGAGAGTTTACAAGGGAGGGCTTTGAGGTGTTGTAACTTGGTACCACTTCCCACTGCTCACTCTTGGCTTTCTAACTCTGCAGATGTGACCAGTCAGTCTCCTGCTACTGCCAGGATGCTTCCTCTGAGATGATGGAATTTATCACATTGAAATGTAAACTAGAATATACCGCACCTTCCTTAGACTGATTCTTGTCATTTTGTTAAACAATGAGAAAAGTAACTAATACAGCTCTCTGTCAGGTTCGTGCTTTCCCTGGTATTGCTTCAGCAATCAACAGAACTATGGTGACAGCATCGTTGGTCCAGCTCTCTTGCTGAGCCACACAAGGTTGGAAAGTTTCTCCTTTGTTCTTTAAGGACACCCCAATTTGTCAAGAAAAAGAGTTGGCTGTGTGATTGGAGAGATGATTGGGATACTCAATTGTCAGAGTATCCTAGCAGAGCCCATTTTTCTTAACCACATCGTCAAGCAGAGAATGAGACATCATGGGTGAAGTGACCCATGTGATATCATCAGGCGCTGGACGTGGTTGCTTCATAGTAGTGCAAATAACAAAACAAGTTTGTGTAAAGTGCCTGGATCTTGGGGTGGTTTATTACCTGGAGACACTTAAATGAGCTATTTAGTCACTGGCTGTATAAGAACACAGAATGATACAGATTGAGAATGAATAAATGTGGTAATTGGGAGTGTCTTACTCTAAACTTTAGTTCACATTAAATATTTTCTATAGCATATAGTGATGTGGTTGCTGGCATTAGAGCCACACAGAGTCATCGCTCTATTAATTATGCTTTAGTTTTTCTGGCTTCTTTAATAAGATGGCTTTTAACAGAGTGATACTTTAAGCCATTTATAGATCTTGGCAGGCAGAAAAGATAGCAGATGTCACGCCTCTGATGAAAATACCCGTAATCTGCCTGTTGTCATGAAAGGGTGTTTCAAAACTCTCAAAGCGGAAGTTTAGAATTGTAGAAACTTATCAGCCATAGAAAGATAGACGATTCTTCAATAACTATTTTTAAGATCTCTGAATATTTTTACAGTGTTCCAATTTTAATGACAGAAATGAGATAAAGAGGTTCGACACACTCTAAAGATGTAAACCCTTCGTTGGGAAGAGTCAAGTGTAAGACCTTGGCAGCTAGTGGCATATCAGGGATGTGTCTGATGATCAGAAACCAAAAGCTTGCCAGCAGGTCTTGATACCTTTGCATCTGCTTCCTTGTGTGGAACTGTTATAAAAAACTACATTCTCTGTCTTATTCCCCAAGGAAGTATATTCCATGCCGAAGATCTTATTTTTTTTTTTTTTACTGTGAAATCTTGAAATCATTCTCAGCTTCTTAATTTTATTTTAACAGTGCAAGTCATGCAAAAAGTTACTTATGAGCTCCAAATACTTACTTGGAGTTGGTATATCTTTACATACAAACCCACATTGAATTCTGGAACTTACCTAGTGCTAGCACATCAATTTAACTTAACTTTATTTTTTTTTTATAAATATATCTTGGTCGATGAAGCCAGGAGGGGGCTAACCAACTTCGACTCCCTGAAGAGTAAGAATCCCTTCTCGATGGAGCTGAGTTTCCTCTGCTTTTAGTGAGCCAGATAATTGGAGGGATCAGATCTCTGCCATTCAGAACATCTTACAGGTTTAGACTTCTCTGAGAGTGTGAACATTCTAATGATCTGGACTTGAGAAACAGAATAGCTATTTTCGAGGAAGAGCAGTGTGAATTAAGAATCTGTTGGCAAGCATGCTGGTTACAGGAAAAGAAGTTTCAGAACGACGTTATGAGAACACAGTTGAGTGTTCTGGCTATATACAAACCAAACGCTACAGCCACAGTATTCCAAAGGCTGGCCTCAAGAACTTGATCATTAAGCAGAAAAACAAGCAGGAAGATGCAGGTGTCCTGAAGGAGTCTCAGTCAGCAAATGAAGGCTACTTTTGCAAAATGGGCCCATGAGCCTATTTCCCCCTTGTACATTGTGAAGGAAAACACAAGCGATGGGAAACTTGCCGAAGTGTGAATAATCAATAGCTGTGGGAAATAATGCTAATCTCATGGAAAATCAAGCATATGTAATTATTAAAATGAGAAATTTGAATTCACTCAGGACAAAATGAAGGAAAGGCTAAACCTCCAGAGGGTGAGGATGCAGATTCTTGACTGCCCTACTTGTGTGCTTTTGGGCCTGGCAGGCCCATTGAACAGTTATTTGTGTTAGAGAAACCATCAATTACACGGTCAAAAGAAAAATCACTTTTGGATTGCTTTAAATATTGAACATATTCAAGTAATCCAGGTGTCTATTGATGGAAGAAAGATTAGGTAAGCCAGAAAAGGCTACACTGGGAAGCATTCAAATGCTAATGCAAATGTCGGTAGGTTTAAAATAGTGCTCAAGACAATTTATTAAGTGAAAATAGCAAGTAGTGAATCAAGGTTTACATTGCTCTTCCTTTTATTAAAAATCCCAGACAAAAATTGCACGGTTTGATATGAGCATATACATCTCTATAGGACGTATAGTCAGAGACAATCCTTAAGTCTGTGCAATAAACATGACGGGCAGTAGAGGGCGATGCCTGAGTAGGTGAACTAGGGCTGTTGAGCATGTGGGATCACCTCTGCATCTTTTCTCTATGTGTGAAACTAGATACTTTCTATCTAGCAAGTTTGTAGGGGAATGCAAGCAGGTAATTATAGGACAGCATTCCAGACACAGCCAAGCAAATGACAGGCCCCCATTCTGTCAGGTTTCACTTATTCATTTCACACAACCTCAACAGTTTAAAACATTTTTCTCAGTTCAATCTAAAGAGAGCCAAGGACCACAAACTCAAAGCATTTGACCAATTCTGTGAGATTCTTAAACATTACATGCTTTTTACCCCATAGTCGTGCATAAAGTGCTTTAATCCCAGCACTCAGAAAGCTGAAACAAACAGATCTCTGTAAATTTGAGGTCAACCTGCTATACAGAGAGAGTTCCAGGACAGCCACGGTTGTCCACAGAGGAAACCCTGTTTCAAAAAACAAAAACAAAATGAAACAAAGCAAAATTAAAAAAACAAACAAACAAACAAAAAGCCAAACAAAGAAAACCAAAAAAAATAACCAAACCAAACCAAAATAAAACAAAAATGTTTTATCCATAAACCTTTTATATAGTTTGTTGCTTATTAAAATCTTCATTTGATATATCGCTTAAGAAATAAATCACCTAAAGTATGATTATAGTTCTCATTTTCCTGTTGTGGTAGAAGTCAGCTAGAATTTCGAAAGCAACCTGGCCACAGACAATTGCAGAGTGAGTTGGAATCCATGCTATTTTCTGATGGTGTGTCAGAAGCCCCGTGAGCATTTCCATTTCAAGCAGAGCACAGCCTTATTCTACTTCTCATCGAAAGACTCCTCAGAACTGACCAACTGTTAAGCAAGGAGGTCTGCCAGTGTGCTAGGGGCTAAACCTCAGACTGCCAAAAGGGTAGAACTTTCCAGAAGAAAGGGAAGCATAGGAATAAAACTTTAGCCTCCATCATTAGATAACTGCAAACACTGTGACTAACTCGGGAACTTCTGTTTGAAAACAGTCTAATATTTTTAGGCGTATTAGACTTCTGATCTAAATAATCATACAAATATATAAGATTCAGGTAACTGTCATTTTTAATCAACTTGAATTTCAAAATAAATACTCTTTGAAGGAATCATTCCTCGTCTGCCTTTATTCTTTTATAAAAGAAATTACCTCAGTCTTTTTTAAAGGAAAATTCATAATATAAAAGGAAGCTTTGATTAGCGTCTCTATTCTATTGTTTTCTTAGCAAAATATGGCTTCTTTTCAGGTAAGCCAAACCACCCTTTAGATTACCAAACCAATGATGAAGCAAAAATATTTACACTTTGAAGTCAGAGGGAACAGCTTGCTGGGTTGACAGAGTCAAGAGGGAGAAAAATATGCCTGGAGTCGCTAATGAATCAGGAAACACACCATGGCATTTAAGTAAGTTAGAAGAGATGGGAGATGAATCCCTGGAATATAAAAAAAAAAAATTAGTTACTATTTGTTTCACAATGAAAATGCACTTCTTTCATCAAATGAGAACAGTATAATATCTGTGGATGGAAGCATCATCTCCGATCTACGCTAAGGAGCAGAGTAGCATGTGTGTTTGTGAGTCTCTAAGTGCTGCTTTCCAGGCAAAAGTTTTAAGAAGAATGAAAAATATATTTATAAAATTTGGGGAAACTTCCTCTTAAACTATCTTAGTTACTTTTCTATTGCAGTGACAAACGACCAGTTCCAAGACAGCTTATAAAAGAAGACATTTGTTTGGGTTGATGGCTTCAGAGGGTTAGAATCCAAGATGGAAAAATGAAGGAATGATGGGAGGAACAGCTAAGATCTCACATCTTGATTGTCAAGCAGCCAGCAGAAAGAGACACACTGGGAATGACAGGTTTCTTTTGAAACTACAAAGGTCACGGGCAGTGACACAACTCCTTCACAAAAAGCCACACCTTCTAGTCATTCCCAAACAGTTCTAACTAGAAGCCAAGTACATTGATGGGTGAGCCTATGGGAGTCATTCTCATTCAGCCCACCGCATAAACCATTAGCAAGTTCCGGTTATTTTATTGGTCCTGTTGAACATATTTATACATATAACTACCTGAAGAGTGGAAATAACTTTCTTAATATTTGAGATAAAATAGAAAAGATGTTGAATGGAGGAGAGAAAAACCTTAGGTCCATGTATGGGCAGTAGAAGGCAATGCTATATTTAACCCATTATTATGAAAATGAATGTTTTAAAACAAAGATTTATGAATGTTACTTAATAACTCATCATCCATTTTATATTTGTGAAACACTGATAGTTACTATATGAAACAAGTAGAAAGGTACATGAAGTATGTAAAATTCCCCTGGAAATTTCTTGTGGATATCATAAACATATAAGTGGTTATTAGAAGAATTAAGGATGAAATATAATTGGGCCTATAGAAAGACAGCTGAAAATTCACTAGAGTTCTCATATCAAGATGTCATAGAAAAAGAATTTTAAGCTGATTTTCAATATGTTTCATAGATTCAAAGTCATCAGGCTTGACGATCTACCTTTCAGAGGCTAAATTTAATCTCTGTGGTTCTAGGCTACTTTTAATCACTTGATAAAGCTTAGTCCTGAATTCGGTAGCAATGAGAATTTATTTAAGGATAATTGTAGGTTTCATTGCAAATGGGTTTGTATTGTTAACCCAGCATTCAAGCATACATGGTGATTTTCTACTCCCTCTACAAAACTTGAGAAGTCATTCCTTTTATCTGGAATTACAAAATCCTCTTTATTGTTTAGAAATAGCTTCAAGTTCAATAGCATGCCATCACTTGCCACCTTTGTAGTCAAATCTCTTGAGTCTCAAAATTTGTCAGCATTTACATACGTTTCCATATTAGAATTCACTGTAATGTGAACCTTTATTATTAATCTTGTTTTCTTTTTCTAAAATTTATAGCATGATGAAACTGTGTTACTTTGTGAAATATTTCCTAGAAAAAAGTTAACAGATTAAAGACATTGAGCACTAAAGAGATACTAAAAAGTTGTAATTTTTACCTCTAAAAGAATTTTCCTTGTGAATCTAGTCTTGAAGTTCCAAAATGCTGAGAGTCTGAAGAGACCACTTACATTTATTCATTTGCCTTACTGAAGTTTTGAGGAAGACAGTACAAGTTTTAACTGTATTCTTGACTTGGAGAGTTCTTAAAATCTTCTGCAAGTGTCCCATTGGCATACCAGAGCACCCTGTAACTGTATTAGATTTTAGGGTTCTTGGAGCTGACATGAAACTTTATAATTCACAGTTTAAGAAGTTTCTTTCAAATTTTCTTTACAAATAAAGACATCAGAACAAAATGAAATATACGGTTATGCTGTAGTTGGAGGTGGCTCCAATTTTTCATAAAAATGACTCCACAAAAAATTCTAAAAACCTTAAATATGCAAGAAAAGAATGTACTCAAAAACTAATGGCAGATTAAGACATTGTGAAGCACACCCATTTCCAACAAGTGTTGTTGTGTCAGGTGAGGCCAGCATTCAGTTCTTTTCTGTAGGGACTGCCAGTATGAATGGTATTGCCAAGGGTGTGCTTGCTTTAGGGAGCATTTGAAACAGATAAGCAGTGAGTGGGGCAAGTCTGCGGATGTGTAACCCACTCCTGCTATCTTTGAAGTGACGACGATAACTAGAAAGGCAGTAAAGAAGTGTGCCCTGGCCGTCTAACCACCTTCATCAGGAGGCTCTTCTCAATGCATCCCTTCAAATCACTCCCTTTCAAAGGCTCTTGCCCCAAGTTAAAGGGAAGTTAGGAAGTTCCAGTGAAATGAAATGGAAAGACAAACATTGGCAAGTGTCAAATGCTGGCAAGTGGGCGTGGGAACATATACAGGAAATTGGTTTGGTCTTATGTTTGGTTTTATGTTTAAGTCACAAATATTGTTACCAAGGTATTTTTCCCCATGTCTTTCAGTAACAGAGGATGCTCTCTTATCTAATTCTGTTGCCATGGCTTGAGCCTTGCACATCCCTTTCTCTTCACATTTAAAGGATCCCCTCTGTATGTGGCCAAATTCTCATTATCATCATCAAATGCACTGCACTGGATCTGTTCCCACATCTTCTTCCCAGGATTTAGCTCCTTGTCAGGCTCCAGTGAAAGCACTGGAGATAATTCCTCTCCAGAGTGGATCCATTAGAAGCAGCCCAATTCCCCCCTGTCTATGGCAAACTCACATACCATTCTTCATTTGACATAGTAGTACTCCATCCTTGTGGCAGGCTCCAAAGTGAAACCACCTTCCTCTTCTTTGGATGTTCTAGAGGAATATGACTCACCATTCCATTGACAACCATTCTTGAGGATGACAACAGACTAAGATCCCCGCATCAGGTTATTCTCTGATAGTAATGGCACAACCAATTTGAAGATCCAGAGGAGAAATATCTATTGACTTAGTTAAGTCAGCACTTCCCACAAATGACTACTGAATTTTTTCTTTTTTTTTTTTTACCCCTTTTCATATATATATATATCCTTATTGCATGAGTGGTTTTTTTTTTTCTGCCTGTATGTATATGCACCACCTGTGTGACTGAGAGGTGAAAAGAATGCAACAGAATTCCTGGAATGGGAATTACAGATGGTTTTGAGCTGCCAGCACCTTCTCTTTTCTATTTTCTCTCTCTCCTTCTTTCTTTCTTTCTCCTCCTCCTCCTCCTTTAATTTTCTCTTCTGGACCAGTCGCTTCAGTGGGTTGTGCTGTATTTGCAGGAGCTTCAAAGTTAGCTTGCCGAGGAGTACCAGATGGAAATGGGATTTGTTTCCCTCCATTTTGACTTTCTGCCTGGATTAGCTCCTGTTTTAGGCCTTCAGTTTCTTTCCCCAGCTTAGCATTTTCACTTTGAAACTTCTCTGTCCCTCAAAGTCGCCTGCATAATTGCTTTCTCCATCAGAAGAGTGACTTGCTGCTGAAGATGTTTGACACTTTGGTCGGCTTCTGCACTGCATTATTGGCTATTCAGAAAAAAAAAATCACAAAAACACAAAGCAGTGAAGACAGAGCAGAACCACCCAGATTTAGGCAGAGACCTACCTCAAGAATTTTGTAATTATTAAATGAGATAGAATGCATGCAATGTCAGGTACCCAGTGAGCACTCAGTAAAAGTTACCAATGGTAAACGTTTTCAGTTGTCAATCTTATCATAGGGATTATCCTGCCCACTTCCATGTTTTTCTAAACTAGTGAAGTCTTGCTTATTTTTATCTGCTCAAACTAGCTTCATGTGGTGTTTAAGACTTGTGTAGCTGCATCTCTTCCCAGAACGTTATAGTAGTAGCATAGGACCTGTGACTGATGATTTGTACTTTTTTGGAGTTTTAAAAGTTCTCAGGATGTTATAAGCACACACATTTCTTAGTTTAGAATAGTCTCATGTCAAGCCTTAGGACCAGTAGTTCAGATCTGTGGGACAAGAGAATGAACTAAAGGTGAAAGAGGAAAGTTTCTCTTTCAGAGACATATTTTCAAACATTTGCAAGTAGAGGTTTTTTGTTCTCCTTCATATGTCATACATGATAAAGATGGCAACAAACCTAGGATAAATACCTGGTTTTGTATTGAAATCAATTTTAATGATAATTTAGTTTATTATGCTCAGGAGCACCTGTCTGGAGGACCCACCACTTCTTTGGGGGTGTTAAAAAGTAATTGCTTTTGTTTACGACCATGTCCATAAGCTAATTCAGTTAAACACAGAAACAATAAAAAAATATTAATTTTTGATGGGTTAACCCTGGAGTTTACATGAACGAATTCGGTGAGCTAGAAAGCACTATATAATTCATGTGACAGATCAGAAATAATTTAATCCCAAGATTTTGTTGCTTCACACAGATTCAAGGATTCACTTCGTTCAGTGCTCTTTAAATGACACCTCTCTGTTCTTTCCTTAAGTACTTTCCCTTAAAAAGAACAAAAATTCTTTTTTTCTCAAACCATTTTATAATCTATGCAAAAAATAGATGCTTCTATTACAATATCACAGAAAGTTTTGCTGGGAAATTTTGTTATGGAATTAAAGCATGTTCCGCTGCCTTGAAGCACAGATATTTTTATTTCCCCACTTTTCTCTTTTAAAATAAGATGATTCTTTTTATGGTGGTGCCAGGTTTTCATTACTTTTGCCACAGAACAATCACAAACTGACAGAAATGTTCTAATGGAAAAATGTCTGATTTGAAATGTTGTGACATATTATAGACTTACCCCTTCCCCCCAAATAATCCAAGATTAATTGTGATCGCCTTTTCTATTGGGATGTGAATAATTGGGTTGCAGAGCAATGCACTTCTGAGTTCAAGGTGATATTACCGTTTCCTTGTAAAAGCTCAGTACAGAGATGCTGTCATGTAATTCACCTCAGAAATGAATTTGACTAGCATATTAAAATGCTCTACAGTATACTACCATTTTTGCGCCCCCCTTCCAGCTGAATAAAGCAACTGTCATTTTAGGAAATAACTAATTAACAAAAGGCACAAGACTATGTGGATGAGTGACAGAGGACTTGAAAGGAAAAAGTCACAACTTCCTCTAAAAGTGCTAGGAAATTTTTCTGAAATGTTTTGTATACTGATCACTCAGGGCTCTTCGTTTTTTATTATCGTCTTGTCAAATGTAGCCATTAGAGGATCCTGGCCGACAGCCATCTTGAATCAAGTGGAAGCTGGTCATGGAGCCATTGTGCTGGAGATGGTCACACAGTAGCTTCCATCTTTCATGCTGCTGCTACAGAAGTAAAGTTGATGAGAAATAACCTTGTTGTGTAATTCAGAGCTATAGTGGCGTTTGTCAGCCATTTCAGCATTATGTTTCTGGCATTGATCTTCGAGTTAACGAACTGTTTCTGTGCTACCGTTTTTAACTGACAGCAACTTTGTTCATTTGTACTGTGTAATCATACAAATGAGTACTTGCTGGCATGTTGATACTTTCCTGTGCAGACTTTCAGAAAGCTAATCTGTTGGAATGAAATATGGAAACTTTGGATACTAGTGTTCTTAATTTTTTAGGTGAGATTGTGACTAGGACAGACAGGCTAGTTTTAGTGTCAACTCGACACAATTTAGGATCTCCCAGAAAGAGCCTCTTACTGAAGTATTATACAGATCAGGATGGCCAGTGGATACATCTGAGCATGGAGTGTTTGGTTATTAACTAATTCAGGCCATTGCCAGCAGCAGTACCCCCTAGGCAGGGTGTCTTGGAGAGCAGAAGAGAGAAGGCTGAAAGCATGCAAGCAAGCAAGAAGCCATGTGCCCTTTCTTCTCTGTCCTTGTCTTCCTACAGTAATAGTTTGTAACCTGAAACTGTGAGGCAAGTGAACCCTTTCTCCTTTTAGGTGTGTTTTCTTATTTTCTCCCAACAACAGAAATGGAACTGAGAGGCCACTGACTCTTTTCATTCCCTTTCTTTCCTTCCGTTATTTTTCCTAGGGGATCATTGGGTAACTTAGTTACATGCTGTGAATCCTTTCTTGCACTTAGATTACTGTTAGCCATCCATTAGTCGATTATAATGTACAGAATGAGGGTATTGCTTTTTCCCAATATTATCTTGTAGGACACATTTCTGTAGCGTGCGCGCGCGCGCGCACACACACACACACACACACACACACACACACACACACACACACACACACAGCAATAGTTAGGTTGACACCAAGATTTAAAGAATACCATACCATTCAGAAGATTGTATCCTGCTATACCAGATGTTTTCCTCCAACAACCTATGGAACTTCAGAAAACACTGTGGATAAAACTAAGGAATGGTAAATACTATATTGGAAACATCACAGTTCTTGTTCTATGACCTGTTTTGTCTCAGTAGCAGCTGAAGGAGTGCTTAGACCCAAAATCAAACTAATCAGTCTCTTATTTAAAAAAAAAAACCTTAAAAATTATTCCTATTACTGTTGCCATCATTTTGTATGTGTTAGGGTACACACTTGTGATGCAGTGTGTGCTTGGAGAGAGAATAACTTTCAGGAGTTGGGTCTCTCCTTCCACTGTGGGTTTCAGGAAGAGAACGCAGGTCATCAAGCTTACACAACTGTTTTTACTCATGAGCCACCTCATTCACTTAATAAAAATCTTTAATTTGAGAAGAATTGGAGAACTTTGTAGTTAGGAGCCCAATATCTATCATTATTACCTCTAGGATTTTGCCTTCTAAAAGATGGTACACTGTAAGTGCAGCTTGATCTTGGTTTGTGAACTCTTTAACTTATAACTGCACACACTTTGCTAGTATTTTGTTGAGAATATCTTTGCTTTAGAAGATCCTTATTGGGCTTTGGTAGCAGATAATCCTGGCTTTGTAAAATAAGTTTATAATTATGCCTTTTTGTCGAATATTTTGGAAGAATCTAAGAAAAATTCAGCATTATTCTTATTTAACACCGATGGCAGTTACCAGAGAAAATCCTGAATTTTTCCTTCAATAAAAAGTATTTAATTATTGATGAGGTTTAATCACTGAAGGAGAGTTCAGCCTTCCTGTTCTCTCATGATTCAGTCACTATGGGTTGAATGTGTCTAACCAGCTCCTCTGGTTTGCCAGTTTCTGGTGAGTAATGTTCATGGTGTTTCGTCATCATGCTTTGCATTTCTGTGTTATCCATTGCGATGTCCTCTTTCATTTATTATATGTATTTGTGCCTTCCTTTTTATTCTCTCATCTAGGTAAGGTAAAGTTTGTTATTTTTTTTTCCTTTGAAGAACAGCTACAGTTTAATTGACTTGTCCCTTTGCTTCTCTGGTCTTGATTCCAGTTGTTTCTATTCTGACATTGTTTTTCTTTGCTAACTTTGGGTTTTGTTAATCTCACTAGTTTCTTGAGATGTAAAGACTGTACACTTGACATCTCTCTATTCCTTTTTCTGTCTTTGTGTGTGTGTGTGTGTGTGTGTGTGTGTGTGCGTGTGTGTGACAGGCCTTCCTATGCTGCTCAGACTATCCTAAGGCTAGTTGTGTATATTCCTCCAGTCAGGGTCCTTCTGCCTGTGGCTTTTAAGAGCTGGACTAACAGGCGTTTGACTGCCACATCACCCATGTCATCTTTATTAATGCAGACATTTATAGCTATAAACTTTTACCTTAACACAAATTTTGCTTCAATCCATAAATTTTGGTGTACTGCATTTTCATTTGGTGTCAAGATTGTGGTGATAGCCTTTTTATTTCATCTTTGGTCCATTGACTGTTTAAGAGTGTTAATTTTTCTTCCTGCTTCTAGTTTCATACTAGGAGCTTAGGAAACATTCTCAGCATAGTTTTTATCTTCTTGGGAGATTTTTAAGTACCGGGAATTAAGCCCCAATCCTATATATTAGGCTGGTACTGTAACCCTGAGCTGCTTCTCTCACCTTCAAACTTCTCAAATGTTTTACAAATGCCTTGTGGCCTAATATGATCCGCGTTGGAGAACGTTTGTTTGAGAAGATTATGTATCCTGATGCTTTGTGATATACTCTTGCATTCATGGTTGCTGGTAGGTCTACTTGGTTTCTGTGATTGTTGAATTCACCATTTCCAATGTGATTCTATGAGTAGGTGAGAAAGAAACCCATGTTGGTAGCACAGTACTAAATCTTCCTTCTGTTATTGACTGTTGTCTATCTGTTAAGTTCTCTTAATATTTGTTTTTTTATATTTAAGACCTTCAGTGTGTATGTATATATGTATTATATACTATTATAGTCATCTGATGAAGTCTGTAATACTCTTTTTGTCTCCTGTGACAAATTTTAAATTTAAAGTTATTTTGTAAAGTATAAGCATCACCATCTCTGCTCTCATTTGGTTAGTCTGCACAGAATATTTTTTGTCATCTCTTAACATTCAGCCAGTATTTTTCTTTGCAATTTCAGTTAAATTTCTTTGTTCACCGATTTCTTTTGTGACTAGATAATTTTCATAGTGATATACTGTGATTCTTTCCTCTGCCCAGTATAGGCATAAAATACATAAAATATTTCTTAATCATAGCAGAGTATTTAAAGCTGACAGCAAGTAACCTGAATCACATACAAGAATCCTATGCTGCTGTTTCTTCCCAGGAGCACATCTTGTTATTGATGTCGTTATTTACAATTTTTTATCGTGCCTATTAACAAATTATTGTAGCTATGGTTATTTTAAAATTTGTCACAACTTAGCTTTCAGAACATAGTGAAAAGCAGTTGATTTGCCTTCTTGGTAGTCAGAGAGTATTCTGCATTTAAATTTTAGTGTCTTTAATTAGAATCTTTTTCATTTCTACTCTCATTTCTGTAAGGTGAATGTAGGGATGATTAGTTCTTTCAGCTTTTGGTTCCTTGGAAAAAATTCTTTTTTTTTCTCCCTGCATTTCTAAAGGCCAGCATTGACTGGGAAAATACTCTTAGTTGGCATTTTTTTTCTCTTTTTGGTTTTGCTTGTTTATTTTCTATTTCAGCACTTCTAATATGCCATCCCACAGGCTTCTTTCCTGCATAGCTTCTGCAGATACACACACTATTCAG
Organism: Microtus ochrogaster; assembly: GCF_000317375.1. Classification (NCBI taxonomy): domain Eukaryota; kingdom Metazoa; phylum Chordata; class Mammalia; order Rodentia; family Cricetidae; genus Microtus; species Microtus ochrogaster. The sequence continues at coordinate 40,027,262 of NC_022034.1, read as the reverse complement.
ATTTTAGGAGTCATTTCATGTTCTAACAAAACCTCCAAATCTATTTGTGTATTCTGTAATACTTGTTAGTATGATCAAAGGTACTAGCAGCACTGCTGTCATCTATGATATTTTAATTAACTTTCTATTCTGCAGGATGTCTGAGGGTAAGGCCTATTTTACAGTTTAAATTTTATCTCCAATCTTTAAGCTCATAGTCTAGTAATGCTTTGACGGGGTCTCATCCAATAAGGTGACTTAATTGGCATCTTAACCTTTTTTCACGAGTTTTCTGAGATTCCCCATCTGCTCACAGCATGTTTCTCATGTGCCTGTACGTCTACCTCCTTATCAGCATGCCATGTCCCATTAAGACATAGGGCACACACAGCAACATTCCTATGGGGGACACTGAGAATGAGATGGACATTCTTTCTGAATGCCTTTGCTGTTGACGTCTCTCTTTCAAAAGACTCGGGTTGGGCACATAGCTCCTCATAGCTAGCTGACTTCACGACGACTTTGCTTCTCTATCAGCTCTACACAGTGCACTTTCATCTTCTGTCTGGGTAAATACTGAGCACACTTGCTTTGCTTGCAGTTGGGCTTAACCTCCAAATGCCTTTTGGGTCTTGTCAGATCTAAACTACCGACACCGAGGAAGGTGCCAGTTCTGTACAGTGCAGAGCCTGGACAATCCTATGTTTCTTCAGTTGAATGAAGCAGACATTCTCCCCATGGCAATCCCGTGATTTGGAAGTCATGGCAGCCTCAGGGCAGGATCATGTATTACAGGAGGAGATTTTTACTAAAGGGAATAATCTGGGATATGGATTTGCCACCAAAGTCAGATTCAAAGGATGCTAACTAATCTGGATGAAACAGCATTGGTCGTTTCACACTTCTTTATTTGCAGACGGAGGTTTAGTCCCCGAGACGTAGCCTAGTAAGAGTAAAACATCTAAAGCGGAACTGAGCCTGGACACTGAAATCTGAGCTCATCCATATTTCAGTCTCACTTTCAAGTCAAATGTTTCAATATGTGAACTTTCTCAATATCAAGTTTTCACTCAATAAAGCATCAACACATTACACAGTCATGTTATGTTATTAAAGGTTTACTTAGAAGTTCAGGCTCTGAGAAACTGCTTTCCTGTGAGTGCTGTCTTCATAATGTGGCCTTTTAAAGGTTCCTTTGGTTTATGCAATTGCTTTTGTTTTCCCTTGAAGTTCATTATTATTATTATTATTATTATTATTATTTTACCTTTCTTCATTTTAGCTACCTAGCACATGGCGTTCTTGTGGGGGTGTGGAATAGGCATGTCAGAAAAACAGAAAATCTAAGAGATACTGAGAGGAAAGTATAGAAATACATTCTATGGAAAATATAAATATGAAGATGAAAATCTCTGGAGTCCCTCTGGCTTCCTTTAGTCCACATGGAAGCAACATGCATTGCATTCAGTGTCGACTATGAGCATTAACCTCTTTTGGGGCTCATGTTACATAGTTCAGGGTAATTTATGTTTTTGTATATTTAATTTTACAATGCTAGTGCTTGAACTCAGGACCTTGCATATGCTAAGTGAGCATTTTACCTCTGAACCACACCCAAGCTCTTTCCATTTAACTTAAAAATGATTTTATTTATCCTTTGAGAACTTCTCATATGCACACAATATGTTTTGATAAAGTCCACCCCTACTCTCTTCTCCAACTCATCTCACACCCCTCCCACTGAACTAATATAATTATAAAAAATAGCTATCATCCTATGAGTAATTTATATGCAGAAATGAATATTGTATAAAATATTTTTGAAGAGAACAAGAACAATGTTAAATAAAAATTCATATATAGTTCAAAGCATAGTTAATTTTGAGAAATCTCTATTTTATGTACCCTTGCTCAATTTGATTCATAACTAATTCTTTTAGGTTAATATCTTTTACAACTAACATTTTCTATGCATATTTTATGTCCTGGGTAGATAGCAAATCTTTTATTATTTGCCATTTACTGCTAAATCTAGTACCATTTATCACTTATTGCTAATAATTTCTCATCATAAAGCTGTATTTATATGTAATACACTCTTGTTAGCTCTTTCAGCATATTTTGATAAATGAGTCGATAATGCTTAGTGAACATGACTAGAATTGTCATTTCTAGATTATATTCTAAATGTGTGAATGAATAATATTACTTCATCTGAGCCAAACTGTAAAGACAAAATTTCTCAAAACATTCTTTAAAAATTATTATTATTACTGCTGTGTGTATATGAAATGTGCACTGGTTTCATGCTGTGTATACGGATGTCAAAGGACAATTTTGAGCAGTCAGTTCTCTACTTCCACGTCAGGTTCTGGAGATGGCTCTTAGGTCATTAGGCTTGTTTACGCTTATACTCAAATCTCACATTTTTTGTTTGCTGTGCCATCTCGCTGGCTCTCACAGATTTTGCTCATCCCTGTGCTATATTAAACAGTGATGGTTGTGCTAGAATGTTAATTTACAGATATTCATTTTGTTTTTATTTCCTCCTTAATAAGATGGAATTACTAATTTTTAAGGTGGCTTATATTGTAGACATTATCTTTCCCAGTGTTTCTTACATGTATGTTAGTTAGAGGACAAAGTTGGAAACGCTGTGTGCAGATTCCAAGATTTGTTTCTGAGGGAGGCTTGTGAGGAAAGCTAGTTACTGGAGTAAGTAAAGTGGAAGCCATCTGGACCAAAGAGGGAACCAGTATTCTGTGGAGGTTATGAACAGAAAAAGAAAGAGAGCTCTAGCTGTGTTGCTAAGATGATGTACTTCATGTCAATCCTGGGCAGCCTACCTATACATTATCATGGGCAAAAGAAAAATATCTCTTTATTGTACCACTAATACCTTGAGTTTTCTTTCACATGTCAAACAAACCCAATTTCATTTAATAGATAGCTATTCATTGAAAGTAGAATAGTCAAGAAAAAAAAGAAAAACAAAAAACCAGAAATGGATGTGAAACAAGTCATTTCAGTGTTGTTATTCATACTAAGTCCAGGAAGATATGCTTCTAATATTTCATGTTAGCAATTTGGCAAATCTTTGAAAAATCTATCCATATTTATAGTTAGAGCAAGTGTAGGTATAGGTACTGTAGTATTTATTTAAATAAATGTGATTTGTTAAATTCTTTACTTCAAAGCAGAATTCAAATATAAAATTCTTATTTTAATGCTATTAACTGCATCACTGTAAATGCATGTGCCCTGTGTAAGAGCTATAATTTTGCATGCATGTAGCACACAATGATTATTATCTATTATCCACTAACTATAAATAAGAATTAGGAACAATAAATGACTCGATAAAATTAGACTGGTTTTGCTTAAGCTTTTTTTTTTTTAAGAAAAAAAAACCAGCAAAAAATAAAAATAAAAACAACCTGTAGACAGAAGTTTCTGTCCCACCTGGTCCCACAGATGTTCAGTCCCAAATAAACACACAGAGACTTATATTAATTATAAACTTTTTGGCCTATTGCTCAGGATTATTACTAACTAGCTCTTATAACTTAAATTAACTTATGTAGCTTGGTACCTTTTCAGTACAGCATTCTCATCTTGCTTCCTCTGCATCTGGCTGGCAACTGTGACTCTGTCTTTCCTCTTTCCAGAATTCTCCTTGTTTGGTCACCCACCTACACTTCCTGCCTGGCTACTGGCACTTGATTAAACCAAGACAATAACAAAGTTTTACAGTGTGCAAAAAACATTAAATTGTCTATAATCTGTCATTCATGTTTTAAATAAACACTGATTGGTCAGGCAGGATGTATAGGCAGGAAAACCAGACAGAAAGTAGAAATGATGCAATGAGAACAGGAGAATTCTGGGAAGGAGGAAGCTGATTCCTCCCACTCCTGCCCAGACCACTGAAGAAGCAGCATGTAATCTACCCAGCTGAAAAAGGTACTGAGCCACATGGCTAGCATAGATAAGAACAATGGGTTAATATAAGCTACAAGAGCTAATATGTAAACTGAGCTAATGGACCAATCAGCTTTATAACTTATAGAGATCTCTGTGTGATTTCCTTTGGGGCTTGTCAGCTGTGGGGTACCAGATGGGACAGAAACCCCAACAAGCAGGCCCTGTCCATGTCACAATGACCCATAGTTTTACCTCTCTCCCTGCTCCCCACATGTTGAACTAGACAGTGTGGAGTTGAATATGTAAAATTAGAATTTAAAAATCGAATCCATCTTAAGGATGCAATGCTAATATACTATGCTAATATTGCATACCAGCCCTTGAAGCTAGTCAGAAGAGAATGGATTCTATTACCATACAAACATTGCCTTTGGCTTCATTTGTATAAAAAATGTAGCATCCAAATTCCTATAAACATTAAAGACTATCTTTTTAAGCTGTTTCAGAACTACTCCATATAGCCAAGTATGTTAGTACACTCTTGTGGTTCCTACTACTTAATAGACCTAGACAGCTGAAACATTTGAGTCAACTAGTTCAGACTAATCTGGGCAACATGGGGAGACCATGTTTCAAAGGAAACAAACAGAGGCAAGCAATACACTAGGTGGATTCACTATCATTCCCTATAAATTATTTCATACTTAAGATTTGTTTCTTAAGTGCACTTTTTATAGAGAGAATTATCAACCAAGGTTATAGTCACATTAAAGACTTGGATGCATTTTAACAAATTGTTGTCTTCAGGTGAGGAAAAGATTGTCTGGAGTTATATGTTTTTGAGTAGTTTTTGGATGAATTTTGCTTTTTCTGTGTGTGTGGCTAAGCAGAAGATTCAATTTAAATAACTCTAAACTCAAAAGTACTTTTGACATGAGTTCTACTAATCATACTATTATTATAGTATAATTTCTTTCTTTTTTGCTTTCTT
>NC_022034.1:40000930-40021383 GCF_000317375.1 Microtus ochrogaster | reverse complement strand
CAGAAGCTTCTCAGTCTCAGGAGGTCCAACAAAGCAATATAAGACAAAAACACCATTGAGTTTGTTTTGTTTTGGCCATCTACTGCTGGGGATGGGACTTACCCTGAGGTGTGACTTATATACCCAGTTGACACTCCATCACAATATAATTTATATGTAATAAAACTACATGTATTTAATATACACAGTTTGATAATTTTGGACACATGCAAATCACATCAATTAGTACAGTCAAAACAATCGGCATACCTAGAGCTATCAACATTTTCTTATATCTTCTTGCAATTAATTTTTCTCCTCATCCTAATTTTTAATTTTTTATGTTTATGAATGTTTCGCCTGCATATGTTTCTGTGTACTACATGTGTATCTGGTGGCTATGGAGGTTGGAAAACTGTTTGGATCTTCTGGAACTGGAATGTCAGACAGTTGTGAGCTGCTTATAGTTGCTTGGAATTAAATCTGGCTCCTCTGCAAGAACAGCAAATACTCTTAGCTGCAGAGCCATCACTCCAATCCCAAATTTACCTGTTGCTGATGTCTAACATGAGTAGAATCATACAGTAATCATTCTCATTTACTCACGACAGACATTAAATTTATCATAGTACATTATAGATTCCTCATTTATGCCATAAGTGGTAAGATAACTTTTTTTAGAGGCTGAAGACTGAATAATATTTCTGTGTGTGTGTGTGTGTGTGTGTTTGTGTGTGTGTGTATGTGCGCGCGCGTGTGCGGGGAAGTGCATGTGTGTATTTTGCTGTTTTCTTTATTTGTCTATGGATGGACATTTGGGTTGTTCTACATCTGGTTAGTGTAGCTAATACTGTAATGGAGATGTGATTGCTGATATCCCTGTGCCCAACTGTCCCCCTCATACATTGGATTAAACAGTTTGAAGTGTCCAAGATAATTGGATATCAGAGGACATTGGAAAATCAATAGAATCAGAAGAGACAATAAAAAAATTTTTGTTTCCTCCAAAAAAATTCCAAGGATCAACCCTACTGAACTCTCTGAGTAAACGACCAGATGACTCTGACAACCGAAGAAATCACACGGGGCTTCTGTGTTTTTCCGGGAGGCAATTTCCCAGGCAATCAATATATAGTGTGTTTTGTGGGCAACCCTGGGCTTTTCACCTGATATCTTATATTGGAATGTTGATTAAGTTCAAGGATTTAATAAAAGTTCTATTTCTAGATCTCAATTATTTCTCTTTATTATTTATTTGGTTCTGGACCCAAATAAAATTTCAAGGGATGGCATACTATATTGTTGTAAGCAAAACCTAGTAAATTGTTTCTTTACCCGAGAAAACACCTCCAGGTAACGTTCAGAAATGACTCGAATAATACTGAAAGCCATAGGCTTCTTAGCTACAACTTATACGTTGTTCACAACAGAACTGATGCTAGGTAAAAGATTTGCTTTTTTGATGTTTTGTGCATCTGAGAAATTTAGGCTAGGAAATATGAAAGGCATTGATTTAATCATCAACTTTTTCTTCCTTGCACGTATGTCAGGAAGCCTGGGGCACAAAAAGATGTCTATAGTTTTATTTGAATTCAGCATCTGTCCACAGAACAGCCAAGCAACACTTGTACGTTTTCCTTTAGAGAGCCTATCTAGGGAACCTTTTATTCTGTCCTTTCTCTTGAAAGAATGAATAGGACGTCTCCGAACACTCATTTCACTCCAACCCGTTCTCCTGAAATCTCATTCTTTTGCTCCTCTTAAACACCGAGAATATTTCTAACATGAGCATCTTCTTTTCACTCACATCCGTTCGTTTCTAAATGTCAAGCAGACTTTTTCATTTAGATTGGCTTTGAGTGGGAGAAACATCGAGAGGACCGGCATTTCCCCAGGCTCAGACTTTATTTCTGTGGTGTTTGATGCCCACACGATTAGCAGACAACTGGGAAACTCAGAATTAAAGGACTCCCACGCAAAACCTTCACAAGAGCTAAGGTATCACCATTTACTTCTGTAGATGGCTGCTGCCTGATGGCACGTCTTGCCTTTTAATACTTGTCAGTGGGCCCTTATGAGCATGGTGACTTTCACCAGGAGAGCAGCTCGATTTCCACCAGGCAACCATCTTCCTCAGGCTCGGCAGTATTAGTAAAAGTAATATGTTCCTTTAAACATTTGCCTTTTTCTTAACATATTCCATAAGTTTTGAAAACATATTTCCATGTTTTAGTTAATTCATATATGGTGGCTTCACACATTCATGGATTATGGTGGCGATGTCAGCGTGAGGACACGGTGTGTTATTAAATCAGGGTCATTGGCATACCCAGCTCCTCAGCAGGTACCTTTTTTTGTTGTTTTCACACAGCAATTTTGAAATAATATAAAGTAAACTCTAACTGCAGGGACCCACTGTGGAAAATAACCCTAGGACTTCATCCCTTTGTGTCACTCTAGTACATTCTGAGTAATTAACCTGCCCAAACCCTTCCTGGTTACCTTTCCCATCATCCGGTAACTGCTGTTCTGCCTCTGTATCATTATTTCACTAGACATCATTTTTTTAAGGTTATCTATGCTGCAGCATGCATCAGAATGTCCTCTGGTTTAATGTTGGACATTATTTCACCACATAAGATAACATAATGTGTTTACTCATTCATCCACCAGTTCACACTTGGATCAATTTTATAACTTGGCTACTATGAGTAAGGAGAAACCTATGAAAACAGATCTTCAAGTGTCTATTCTAATATCTGCTTTCATTTCTGTGTGTGTGTGTGTGTGTAACTTGGCTACTATGAGTAAGGAGAAACCTATGAAAACAGATCTTCAAGTGTCTATTCTAATATCTGCTTTCATTTCTGTGTGTGTGTGTGTGTGTGTGTGTGTGTGTGTGTGTGTGTGTGTGTGCATGCATGCTTGCAAGCTTGCTTGTTTGCTCATGGGTGATTCTGGGCCCGTGTGTTCCATTGTGTATATGTTGATATCAGAAACCAATCTACCAGTATTGTTCATCTTTTTGCCCTCTTTGGGACAGGATGACCTGCTGCTGCAGAAGTCAGGCTAGCTGGCCTGTGGGCTTGTGGAACCTTTCTCCCTTGCTCACCTTCCTGTAGGAATAAACTAGAATTGTGGACACCTGTACTCCTGTGTCTAGCTTTCCATGTGTGTTCCAGGGATCTGGATTTTTGTTGTCAGACATGTACAGCAAGTAATTTTACCAACAAAGCCAGTCCCCTACTATATTTTGAAAAAGATACTATCAGTTACACATCAGATTTGGTTGGCTGATATTTTATTATTATTTATGTATTTAGATCCATGAGGAATTTAGTTTTCCTTTCTTAGAATATTCTTGTCAGATTTTTAAATTGAATATAATTTCATTTTTTGAGACACATCATACAATATGGCCGAGGATGGGCCAGAATTTACAGTCTTTCTGCTTCAGCTTCCTGTGTTGTGATTTTGGATATGCAGCATAAACTACCTAAATTGTCCATGCTACATAACTAAAATTGGACTTCTCAGATAAAATAATAACTTCCTGAGAAATTTTCTAGTGCTTTCATGGTGGCTCACATCTTTTTTGTCCATTTTCCATTTTTACCAGTACTTGACATGATTGATTATACCACTGAATAAACTTCATTTATTTTTTCTGTCCCAATTATTGTCTTTGTCATTGTTCAGAAATACCAGTTTGTTAATTGCTTGTGAGCAACGGATGCTGATGAATTTCAATGATTTCTCTGTCTTCCTTCTGGCCTAAGCACGTCCCGTAACCGTGCCCTGTTGTCGTAGCTGGTCAGGACTACTATTCCCATTTATCATCTCAAGAAATTGTTTCTTTGATCAAATTTGTTAGAATAATGAGTTCATGTAGAAAAGGATTAACTGAGAGGCAAGGTGACCATGATGACATCATGGATTGCTTCAGTAACTGCCACAGTGGCTATATAATCCAGGCTACTAACTTCCTACTTGAATACTTTTTATTGTGCTTTTCATATGCTTCAAGCTTTAAGAATTAATTCACTGCAGATCTGTTGTTTTTCATTAGTTTTCTATTTTCTTGTTTCATCCCATAGTGTATGTGTGTGAGTATGTGCGCATGTGGGATGGCTCTATGTGTTCCTGTGTGTATGCATACTCAAGTAGGCTTACATATGTATGAGCACAGTGTGCTTGTGGAGGTCAGAGGTCAATTTCCATCTCTCCCTCAGTTGCTTTCTATATTGTTTTTCCAAACAGCCTGTCTCACTGAATGTGGAGCTCATTAATTTGGCTAGGCTGTCTGGCCAATGAGCGTCAGGAATCCATCCGCCTTTGCCTCCCTATCACCAGGATAACATATACATTATGCCTGACTTTAATGAATGCGTTGTGTGTCTGAGCTCAGGTTCTCATGCTTGTCCAACAAGTACATTATCAAATTCAACCATTTTCCAAGGTCTTTCACTCAACTTGTGCACCTTTCTCTTGTTATGCAGTCCGGTGCACCCTCCGTCTGGCAGGCTCTTCCTTTCACTTTGATTCTAGTTCCATACTTAAGGGAAATTTGATGAGCAACATCAAACAATGCTATTGTATCAGCTATTTTTAAGATTCAAAGAGATACCAAAGAAAATAAAAATGATATTCCACATTTAAATAAAGGTAGACCTTACTTGACTTCTAAGAAGGACATAAAATGCACAAGACAGCACACTTAGCTTTCAAGCAAATGGCAAGCTGACCCTTGCCATGATAGCTTCTGCTGTGTTGACGGTGTCTATAAACCACAGGCAGAGAAATAGTAAAATTGGATTCTGTGTTTTCAGATTTAGAAGTGAATTTTCTACCAAGCCACAGTATTTGTAGGTTTTTTTATTGTTTTCTCAAAGATGTTATCTATAAAATTTAAGCACTTTTGGAGGTGGGCAAGCAAACATATCCAATTATCTTTTTATAGGATGGAAGGGAGGGGAGGAGATATTTTCAGGCATGATTATAAAAGCAAAATTCTTAAAAGGCCTTTGAATTTTAGAGTACATGTTGGGAAATATGAGAAAAGCATACCATTGAATTCCCTCTAAATTTCTTTCTTTTCCTCCCTTGAAAACAAGGTAATAACGGGTTTATGGTTTATACTGTGGAGTCCTAGTTACTCATAGAGATAACACTATGTCCTTCAGTCAATAAACTCTCTTCTTTCTCATTGTCATTGGTGACCACACACTACCTTGAATTTAAGGGGAGCAAAATCTGAGTTATTTATGTTGCTGTATTTTCCATAGCAACTCAGAAAAATAGAGCTTATATTGGGCTAAGAACCAGGGATTGGCTATTTAGTTGGGCTGGAATAAATAAAAACAATTTGCTGCATTTCAGAATAATTCCTGAACAACAACTATTAATGGTTTGAACTTTACATTCAGTAAGATTTTAGCTATGCTTCAATCAACGAGGGGCTTCTATTGCAGCATTTTCCCAACAAGTCGGCAGCTGTCATTTATACGAGATCACCAACTAATAGCCCTAACAGTAGCATCAGTCACAAATATGGTATTTTCCTTTCTCTGTCTGAGTTCTGCTTCATGGTCTCTGAACATATTTGAGCTTCCAGTACCTAATAACTTAGGTGTTCAAAGTGATTTTAAAAGTCTTTTGTGGTCAACTTATCCCATGAGTTCAGGAAAGATATACAAAGCAGTAAAACAAAACCAAAAACAACAAAAAACCAGGTTTCTATTGCAACTACTCTAATTTCTTGCTTCTTCTTTCTGGGGAGATTCTTTCTGAAATGTACAGGATTTAAAGACACTCTGTATTTTACCTATTAGTGCAATAGAATCTTAGAGTACGTGAACATTGGGACAGTGTCGGGTAGATGATTCCTACAAAAGAATTGCAGTGAATAAGTTGGGCACAGTGGAGTAGGCAGCCTAGGCTCTTTCTGTCTTACAGAATCACCTTCTTCTTCAGTTTCTTTTCTTCTTTTTTATGCTTCTGTTCATGTGCGTGTGTGTGTGTGTGTGCATGTGTGCAAGTGTGTACATGCCTATGTGACTGTATATCAATGGAAGCTAGGGGATAAGCTCAGATCTCATCTTGAGGAAGGCCATCCATCTCCTCAGACAGGGTCTCTCATTCTCCTGGAGCTCTCCCATTAGTCTTCATTGATTGGCCAGTGAGTCCCAGAAATTCAGCTCTCTCTTTGTCCACAACCCTGGGATTACAAGTACATTCCACTAAACCAACTATTAAAAAAATAAGTTTTCTCTATCCTCCTCCTCCTCCTCCTCCTCCTCCTCCTCCTGCTCTTCCTCCTCCTCCTCCTCCTCTTCTTCCTCTCTCTCTCTCTCTCTCTCTCTCTCTCTCTCTCTCTCTCTCTCTCTCTCTCTCCCTGTATGTGTGCTGTGACACCCAAGACAAGGTCAGAGGGCAATACTTCAGAGGCAGTCAGTTCTCTCTTTCTATCATATAAATTCTGGGGATTAGACTCAGGGCAACAATTATCTTTATGCTTCTTGCTGGGTCCCTGCTTTTTTTATGTGGGTTCTGGGGGTAGAACTAAGATCTTCTTGCTTGGCTTGCAACTCTTTGCTTGTTGTTTGCAAGGCAATTGAGCTCCTTCCCTGAAGCATCTTCTTTCAGTCTTTGGCCTGGAGACAGCTGTAAGTCATAAATGTTAAATTTCCACCCATTATTTGTTTCTTCTTGCTTATTATTGCTGTTATCATTCTGCTGACCTTCCCTGTCACCTGGGTGCACTGTCCCTGTAAGAGACAAATTCTGCCCACCCCCAAACTCCCCCTTCCTATTGAGGCAAGCTGATCTCTAGCCTTCTCTCCATCTCTTCCCTCTATGTGTCCTTTTGCATCTCCTTTCTGTCCTTCCCCCTTCTCCCTGCCCCTGACCTCCATAATCCCCTTACCCCTATACCCTTTCCAATACCCACTAAATAAACTCTATACCTAAGTGGCGTATCTGTCTGTCTTCCACCCGCTGCGGTCTTCCACGCACCAGGGGCCCTGCCAGGGTTGCTCTGCCACGAATCTTTCAATTTCCCAATGCTTTCCTTTTTAGTAAGTAAAATGCATCCCCTCACATTGTCCTAGATGCCAAATGATACTCTCTTCGTGCTCCTAAAATATCCTTGTATATAGAAAAATGTGATATAGTTAAAAGGGGGAGAGGTTTTAGTTAGGGGACCTAATGTGGTTTCCCTGAAGATGAGAAGCAGAGGAGGAAATCAGGACCCAGACCAGCAGGGTGAAATGATCATCGGGAGGGTAATGGCTAGGGGTAGAATAGTGCCACCACTGTTTTCAACCCTTGGGAATTTAGAGGATAATATTTTAGACCAGTAACTGTGTGATAGTTTTCAGTTGTAGCTATAGAAACCAACACAGTGGGCCAGGGAGTGGTGGCACAAGCCTTTAAACTAAAAGATGGGAGGCAGAGCTAAGCATATCACTGTGAGTTCAAGGCCAGCCTGATCCACAGAGCGAGTTCGAGGACAAGCACCTAAAGCTACAGAGAAACCCTGTCTTGGAAAAAAAAAATACAGTGTACAAATATTCCAGAACTCTGAACCTGTGAACAAGATTGTGTTTTCCAGACATTTTGGAATTTTGCCAAAACTTGGCTAGCCAGAAAACTCCCATGAGTTACTTATTTGATTAATTCATTCATCACACATGTATTGAGGGCTCCACAGAAATTGGAAGTTGGATCAGCAGAAACATTGCCGGGAGCCCACTGCCCAGTAGGATGGACTTGAAAGCTGTCAAACTTGAGATTTCCTGATTCTACAGCTGAGTATAGCAGGGAAGCATTAGATGGGGTGACAAAATAATCTGCAAGGTTCTGGGCGGAAGTCTGAAAATTGTGTGTGCAGTGGAACAGGAGTTACAGAGGTACTACATAAAGTTGAGAAATTGACAACCCTAATTTTATGTGACAAACATGGCTCCTTGCACCCGAAGTAGGGCGGGACTTGCTATTCTCTGGCCTCTCTGTGTTGCCTTGTTTACCTGAATAATTTGCTCCCAAAGTCCCCATCCATATAAAATAGTTCTTTTTCTATGCATGATTATATCCACGTATGCTACAGTATTTGGAAATTGGATTACAGTCCAGTTCTCTGTGGATGGCTATGAATTTAGTTCTGGGTAATGAGTATTTTTGTTACTTAAATTTATACTGAATTCCTACACTTGCTTTATATTAGGTATATTAAAAATAGTTTGCATTCTCCAGATGTATAGCATATGGCATTGCTTGCCATGGTGGTGAGGGACAGAAAGGGAACAATGCCACGGTAGGGTTCATCCTTAGCTGTGTTCTCCTCTCTGCTAATGAAAATAGGAAAAAGCCAAGGTGGAAAGAAAGCTACCCCTGCCAAATCATTGCCTTCTCCCCCCCCCCCCCCCAGGGATATCACTTTCTTGGAAGCCCCATCCCTTGCTGTGTTCAGTGCTCCCCACAATGATCCTCATCTGTTCCGTAAATAAAATACAGACAGCATTTTAAAATTATATGAATCCCTGTACTGAGTATTTCACTAATAAGTGATTCGTGTCAGAAGCAGGAATTTGTTAGAGGTATAAATTTGTAAGTCAGGAAATGCATCCAAGTTATCTCTTGCAGTGAAGATAGTTGATGAATTCTCTATTGCTTGTAATTCCCGAATGCAAATGTCAGTGATCACAGTGTTAAGCTTCTAATTCTTGAATTAGTCTGTGATATGTTTGTGCCTATGTAGTTAGAGAGCGAAATCCTCAAAGCCAGCACGTTAGTCATATGTCTCGGGGACATATGCATCTTTTTAAAAAGGTAAAATTAAATGTATTTACATAGCTGTTTGCCAAAAAAATGAAAATGTTTTAAGTAAATATTCTCGGAGCTGAGATAAGAGTGCTTGGGATATGGGTGGCATTTGAAAATTTCTCACTTAGCTGTGATTTCAGAAACACAATACTCTGAGGCCCTCATTGGTGCATTTACCAGTCTGCTGCAGTCCTCACAGTCACGGGAGGGTTCTCCTTGCACTCCTAGGAGGGTCCAGTGTAGTCTGGAGTTCATGTAAATAGTCTTTGTACTGAAGGTGTAGGTATGACTGAAAAAAGAAAAAAAAAAGCACCTTTGCCCATGAAAGTCACTTTTCAAATCAGACATTTAATCCCAGAGCAAAGGACTCCTGGCGGATTTCCCACATTCAAATCCAATACACAGAAATAATGTCATTGCTTAGTCAGCTGCAAATAGCTAGATACGATGGGGAGGCCTGCCATCTGGTGGTCATATAAAGTTACTACCCAAGTCCCTCTGGTTGGTTATTTATAGCCTAACTTTTAACAGATACGCAATTGTGAATGTGTGCTATTTGGCTAATTATAAAAACAAATCGGTTCTTTTGTGACATCCACATAAAATGCATGAAGCACGAGTAATAAAAACTCAGAGATAGAAATTGGGGTTCAGCCTGTAGGTCAGAAAAGCAAAACAGCTACCCACTGGCTCTTACCTCTACTTCAGTTTGAAAAGGCAATCTTGTCTTCAGGAATCTCAAAATTGAGACTGAGACTGAGAGCTGTCTCCTTCCATCTTATAATCCTCTCTAATGCTGGGATTAAGGGTGCTCCTCACTACCGCCTGGTTTCTATGCCAAGCTAGTAGGGGATTAAGGGTGTCATTGTGGCTACTGGGATTAAAGGTGTGTGTCATTGCTACCTTGTCTGTAAGGCTGACCAGTGGAGCTGTTTTACTTTCCTGATCCTCAGGTGAGCTTTATTTATTAAAATACAAATGAAATGCCATTATACATGCATAAACATGCATTAACATGGATTAATTGTGGATGATCTCGCTCACTGTCTTTTCTCCTATATGGTCCTGTTTCTTGTTCCTAATATGCAAAACTCCATGGCAATAACCTATATTTTTTTTATTTTAAAACAACCTTTTCTTATTTACATGCCTATCCCAGTAAGCACTCCCTCCCCTCCTTCTACTTCTCCCCCATTCCCTCATTCACCCCCATCTATTGCTCAGAAATGGTAGAGCAAGGTATTCCTCCAAAGAGAATGAGCTTCAAAGAGCCAGTTCAAGAACTCAGGATAAATCCTAGTCCCACTGCCAGTTACTTCCACAGACTGTTACAGCCACACATTTGTCACCAACATTCAGAGGGTCTAGTTTGGTCCTATGCAGTTTCCCCCACTGTCAGTCTGGAGATTGTGAGTTCTTACTAGCTGAAGTTAGATATCTCTGTGGTTATACCCATTCTAGTCTTGATCCCCGTTTGCTCCTCACTCTCTTCAACTGGACTCTGGGAGCTTGGCCAAGTACGTACCCGTGTATCTCTGCATCCGCTTCCATCAGTTGCTAGATGAAGGTTCTATGATGACAACTAAGGTAGTCACCAATCTGATAATAAGGGAAGGCCAGTTCAGGTACCCTTCCCACTATTGCTTAAGGGTCATTCTTGTGGATTCCTGAGAATTTCCCAATTGTCAGGTTTCTTGCTAGCTTTATAATGGCTCCCTCAATTGAGATATCTCTTTCCTTGCTGTTCCTCTCTGTCATTCCCCCATCTCGGTCATCATGTTCCCTCAAGTTCTCCTCCTCACTCCCTGTCTCTTTTATCCCTCCTCTTTCACTTTCTCTTCTTCTCCCACCCCAAGATCCCCATGTCCTCAGGAGAGCTTGTCTTTTTACCCTTCCCAGGAGATTCATGTATGTTTCTCTCAAGGTTCTCCTTGTTACTTAGTTTCTCTGGTATTCTGGACTATAGGCTGGTTATCCTTTGCTTTACTTCTATTATCTTCTTATGAGTGAATACATACTGTGTTTGTCAGAAGCCAACTGAATGGGAAAAAGATCTTCACCAACCCCTCATAAGACAGAGGACTGATCTCCAAAATATATAAAGACTCAAGAAACTAGATATCAAAATACCAATAATCCAATTAAAAATGGAGTACAGATCTAAACAGAGAATTCTTAACTTTGAAGAATCCCAAATGGCTGAAAGACATTTAAGGTATTGTTCAACATCCTTAGCGATCAGGGAAACACAAATCAAAACGACTCTGACATATCATCTTACACTGGTCAGAATGGCTAAGATCAAAACCACCAATGATAGCTTATGCTGGAGAGGATGTGGAGTAAGGGGAACACTCCTCCATTGCTGGTGGGAGTGCATACTAGTACAGATATTTTGGAAATCAGTATGGCAGTTTCTCAAAAAAATTGGGAATCAGTCTACTTCAAGACCCATCAATGCCACTCATGGGCATATAACTAAAGGGCGCATACCCACATCACATGACATGTACTCACCTGTGTTCATAGCAGTATTATTTGTAATACCAGAACCTGGAAATGACCTAGATGTCCCTCAACTAAAGAATGGGTAAAGAAAATGTGGTACACTTATACAATGAGTACCACTCAGTAGTAAAAAACAATGACATCTTGAAATTTGAAAGTAAATGGATAGAACTAGAAAAAAAAAAACTATTCTGAGTGAGGTAACAAAACCAGAAAGGCAATAACCTACTTTTTAAGGCAACTGTAAATTTTATACTTGAATACCACACAGAGGTCAAATGAGTAATATTTTGTTTTATTTATTCTTTTGAGACAAAGAAACATGTAGAATTTATGAGGCAATGTAAGAAAATATTGTTACTTTGGCCTATTTTTAAAAATTACTGAATTTTTCATATATCTTGATCATATCCTATTCCCTCTCCAAATTCCTAGAAGACCCTCCTTACCTTCCTACCCATCCAAATTCATGTTTTCTTTGTATCAAAGGAAAAAACAAAAATACCCCCCCAAAAAACAAGTAAAACAACAAAACAGAAAACAAAGAACAAAAATCAGAAGACAAAAACCCAAGTTTATGACCTATCTAATTTCAGTTCTTGGCTGATTTATCAGTGTTGGGTATGGGTTCATTCTCATGAAGTGTGCCTTAAATACACTTTTCTTTTTTTTTTAAAGTGATTGTTTACTCCTATAATATTTGTGCCACTATTGCACCAATATATCATGTATGTCACAGGATTTGTACTTGGTGAAATTAATGATGACTTTTCCTCTAGTAACATGGAAAGTACCTTCCAGAATCTTGAATACTAGTTAGTAATGGTGAAGCTTCTAGTTATGCTCTAGAAATGAAGAATATTTTAATTAACAAAAATAATTACTATTGAACAAGTTACTTCTTATATTGTACATTGTTTTACTTTTCTTCTGGTAGCATTAATAAAATGATGCTGATGCAGATCTAAATATTTTTCTTTTATTCTTTTGATCATTTAATTTTTCCTTAGCCATCATTTCCTAGATTTCAAACACTAATATAAGCCCTCTTATTACCAAAAAGAAAATGGCAAAGGAGTACTAAACTCACACCACCTTAGGATATAAAGAATATAGAAGTCATAAAATGGCAAAAAAAATAACATGGGTGCATGTTATATAACATGTAACATAGGTCTGCAAATGATAGGGTTTCAACCTATGTGCTTGTTTGTTTTATACATGTGAATGCTGTTTAGGTCTTTTATAACTGTGCTTTACTTATCAGCTTTTGGCTTTTATCTCCTTTGCTGGACTAATGTTTACTATGGATCTTGCATTTTTAATACACTTAAAATCCTTATATGATCCTGGGGGTTAGATCTTGGAATTTTTAACCCATATTTATAACTTGCTAGCTCATAAATATCCCTTATTATCTTTAATTTTATCCTCGGCCTTATTCAATGTCCTACATCCAGAATAAATACAGGAGTAGGTTGGATTTTTTTTTTTTTGCAGTTTCAAATACAGTGCATGCTTATTTTATAATCACCTAGACCATTGAGTAATTTATCTTTCAATTTAGTTTGCAAATTATATATAACAAAATTAACTTTCAATACATGACTTTAGATATGTGTTATTTACTCATACCAATAGAGAAATAGCAAGCTTTCTGGTAATTAAATGGGAATCTCATATATAGGTATAAAAGACAGTGAATCCAAACACTCTTCCTTTAACCTCTTTATTAAGCACTCTGAAGTGCTTTTCTGGATGGAGAGCTTGGCTACTGTGTGCAATCTCATCTATGTTACTGTAACCCTATAAGTCTTTCCAAGGATTCTATTTGGTGTATATGTAAGGGGAAGACAGCTTCCCTCCACCTTTCCAGATTCCTTGTCCAAAGAAAAAACTGAATTGATACAAAAAAAAATAATAGAAGAAAAACCATAGTTAACTAACACGTTTGTGTGCTGAAATTCACAAAATATGATAACAAAAGAAAAATCAGACACTTGAAGCTTAAAAGGCATTCTGGGATACAGAAATTGGTACTTGGTGAGGAAGGACGTGGTAGGTAAAGGGTGTCCTGTTATATAGGTTAAAAGGTTTCTCAGGTAATAAAGCATTCTCAGAGCAAGGTTTGTTCCCTCAGAGGAATAAGCAATAGTGTGTCTTGAGGTCGTATCAACCTCATCTTTTCCTTTGTATTCCTGAGTTAATCTTTCTTGGTTGATGACATTCGCTGGAAGGAGTTTCGGGAGGAGTGATGGAAGATCTGCATTTATGTAAATAAGGAGAGCTCGGAGAACAGCCTCTGCATGCACTGTTCATCCAGAACCCTCAGTTCAAAGTCATCGACTCAGCTTGTCAGACATAGGGGCTGCAATTGTCAAACCCCTTGGCTGGAATACTGATTTCCTTAACGGGGGATATAGTAGTTTAATGACTTCTTTGAAGTTCAGTAGCTGAAGGTCTTCAGAAAGGACTCACGCTAGCAGACTTCTCCAGCATTCCTTGGAAGCATCGTTGACCTTTCGTTAAATAAACAAACATTAGTATTCCGAATCCCAAAGTAAACAACACAGAGTGTACCAGAGAAAAGTGTCCTCAAACCACTGATGCCTGTGATTTGGAGGAACTGCCCTGGCATTTATCACACAGGGCTTCCAGAGGCTCTCAGTCGCCATGGCAAATTATCTGTTTTCGTCATTCCAGCCTAGAGCCAAGTGATCACAGGGTCCTCGGGATTAGCTTGTTCTTCCCAAAGCCTCATGTGATCTGCAAACGTGTGTTCTGAAAACACTGTGCCCCCCTTTATTCAAAGGCTTGACGCCCTAAATGTATTATACACAGCTGGAGAAGAACCGACCAGATTGTTTTGAACCAGCAAGTAAAGGAAGGCAGAAAAAAGAAAGAAATATGATCTTTGATACTGGTAGGATGGGATAGTCTCAGTGTGTTGAGTATATGAAAGAATTCTTGTGCCCCCGGTATTTGAAGAACTTCATCTAATGAACAGTCGGTCTTGAACAGAAACCCCTCACCATGTAGTTGTGTCGCCTGTTGGCCACAGATTTTTTTTTTCATTGAGAGGCACTGCTCCCTTCATGTCCAATTTGAAGTTTAAACAAAACAAAAATATGGTTTGTAGTAACTTCAGTTTTTTTGTAATTTGATATCTTCTCTCAAGATATCCACACTATTGAACAAATTCCATAACATGTTGCATGGGGCTAACTTGGGTGGAAATATAGGCACCTTGGTTATGTTATTTCGCCTTTCAAATGACACAGACACACTTGCAACCCTGTATGACACAGTCATTAAGAATGCGAGCTGAGCATTTTATTCTAGCCACTGTCCCCTGGGCTTGTTTTTTCCTAATGCTGCACATGCTAATTGTTTTGAGAAAGTGTACATACTTGATTGATTGTCCGTTGCCCGCCTCTGCTGCTTAGCTTAGCATGTAAACACCTTTTTGATTTGAAATAGAAAATTTTCAGTCTTTTTTTTTTTTTTTTTTGCCTAAGACATGCTTGGACAGTCCTTGGTCTATCAACTTTTCTGGTCTTCCAGCAGAATCTCATCTCTTGGAACTGGAATTTTCTGAAATACTTGCTGTTTTGAAATATCTTTAAAATGTTTCTTGCTTTGGTCCAGTCTTCCCTTGCTATCCTTCCATTCTTCCATTTTTTTGAATGGAAATGTTTGTCCTGTCTTAATGGAATACTTACATTTTGATTTTAAGGAGGCTCATAGTCAAGATTTTGTTGATACACAGAGACTTTTGTCAATGATGGGACTATTAAAGACAATAAGGATTTATGCAGCTGGACTGGATGCATTCTGGATATGAGAAAGACTTGAGCCTTTGTGAGGTGTTAGAATATTTTAAGATGTGTTACTTTTGTTTATGCTATGGAACATTTGTTTTAATGATACAAAGATGTGTTGTGTGCTTTTATGCTTCATTTATTTAACTCTGTGAAGCTGTGATTCTTTGCCTACTCTAAAACCCCTGATGGTTTAATAAAGAGCTGAATAGTCAAGTCGGCAGAAAGTTGGGGCTGGAATACAGCAAGAGAAAAATAGAAAAAAAAATGGGAGGAGAGGATAACAAGAGAACAAGGATAGGAGGAGATCAGGGGTCAGCTACCCAGCTACATAGCCAACCACAGAGTAAGAGTGAAAGTAAGATTATAGAAGTAAGATAACAGTCCAGAGACGAATTGATAGATAGGATAATTAAAAAAAAAGCTGGCTAAAAACAAGCCAAACTAAGGCAGGACATTTGTAAGTAATAATAAGCCTCTCTGTGTACATTTATTTAAGATCTGGATGACAGGCCCCCAAAGAAGCAAAGAGCTAAATGAGTTTTAATACAAAGCAAACAATAAAAACTAACAACATTTTGGTGCTCCAATGTGGGGCTAGAGTAAAAGAAAATCTAACAACAGTGAAGTAATGATGGTGTGTCGTGATTTAAAAGAGATGTATTCAGATATCGAGTGGACAGGAGTGGGCTTGTGATTGTTAATTTTCTTTGCAATTTGAAGGCATTGGAAATCACCTCGGAGTCACATCTATAGCTGTGTCTGTGAAATATTTCTCCAAAATGATTAAATTGAGGAAGGCTTATTCATATTGAGTGTGGGTGGCACTAGGACCCCATGCAAGAAAAAAAGGTGTGTGGGGGGGGAGGAAATAATCCAAACACCAGTATTTTTCTTTATCTGCTTTTTCAGTACAGACGTAGCGGTGACCAGCCACCTCACACTCCCACTGCCATGCCTTCCTGCCAGAGTGGACTGTATCTCTCCTTAAACTGTGAGAGAAAATAAAACCCTTCCTTAAAAAGCCAACAAAAAGTTCAGCTATCTAGTTCACAACCTTTGCTCTATCCTTTGCAAAACTTCCACACTATGGCTTCTTTTGCTTGTTTGGAGAAATATTGAGTCAAGTCCTCTAAGAATACAGAAAATCTAGCATTATCAGCCCATCCTTGTATCAATCACTGACATTCACCTCAAGAGTTAAGAAAAGTTTCTGAAATCCGATAGATGTTTCCTTATGTTGGATATAAGTGTTTTATTGTCTTGATCGCATATCTTAGGAAAAACTATATTTATAGATTTATCTTTAACTTAAAATGGGAAAAATACAAGAATACCCCCAAAATAATTAGAATAGCATGATGAACTCCCATGTACTGTTTCTTGACTTTGCCAACTGTCAATCGAAAACCAGTTTAATCCCATCTGTATCATTATTCTATACTGCAACTGAAGTGTATAAAAAATAAATGAGTTATCATTTTATTTAGTTTCATCAATAAATTACTTTATAGGTAACTCTAAGTGATAGAGATATTTAAAATAAACAATTCCATACCATACTTGAGACACTGGCAGTAATTCCTTATGGACGTCATCATGAGTCAGGTAAAGACAAAAATTTGCCTAGCTGCCTCACAAATGTTTCTTATAGTTTAAGTCATGCTCTAAAGGATATTCATGTATTGCAATTGGCTGGCAGATATTTATGTCATCACTTTTGAACTTTTATTTTGGGGGATTGGATCACATGTGCTACTGTGTACACTGGGAGGTTAACGGATAGTTTAAGGGAGTTGGTCCCCTTCATTATGTGGGTTCTTGGAATCAAACGTAGGTTTTTGAGTTTGATTGTGAGTGACTTTACCCACTAGGCCGTCTTACTGGCACCTAATTTTTTGTCTTTTCGAATGTGTATTTCCTTCTACTTTTTTTACCCAGTACGAAGAAGGAAAGAGAATGTTTTCTATAGAGAAGCCCACAGCATGGATTTTGTTGGTTGTATTTTTGTAGCTACAAGTGAACATGATTCAGAACAGCAGTCACGTAGTGACCACGGAGAAACTAGAATTAACTGGTGGCTGTTTAAGGGCCCTTTCCTGTTTGCCAAGCATCCCCAGTTTCTTCACTTAACTTCTTACTTAGTCAGTTTCCTTCCTTGTTATCACGAGTCAGATATCATAAACTGAGGTAACATATATTCAAAGACTTGCCTGTGAAGAGGAATCTTCCCAAAGTGTCCTTTGTTCTGTTTTTCTGTTTATTTGTAGTTAATTTCCAAGGCTTGATAGTCAGATTGTTTACTTAAAAAGAATACAGCTAGGGTCGTGCATTTCAGTGAGATTTATAAAATGTCTTTCTTCCTTCTTTTCTTTTCTTTTTTTAAGTTAGTAGTTCTTGATCATTATTTCAAAGCCATAGGAGAGCCATGGTTACTAGGTCTTGGTTTTGTTTCCAGATAGCCAGTATCTCTCAAGTCAGGACATAAAATGGCATCCACTCTTGACTTCATGGAATTACATTGCATTATAGACTCAATGAATCTAATGAGGTAATAATTATATTTTCTTGTTTAAATGAAATTAAGCCAGATAAAATGAACAAGTATTGTTTTAAAACATTGCTAAAATCAACCTGTAGATAAACATTGTAGAAAACACTGTTTGGAAGTAAAAGACAAGATCCATAAGAGAAGAAAATATTTGATAATATTAGTAGCTAAGGAGTATCAAAAATTCTGAAATATATATTCTGAAAACAAGTTATTTATAAATATATAAGTTATACATAACATATACATACAAATATATATGTATATGTATCCAGTAACAGAACACAGAGGGATGGAGACAGTGGGCAAGATGCTCAACTACTTACTGTACAAATAGGTGTGAAATTTAGATATTTGGTTTGGACTCTCACCCTCAGTGAATTGAACAGTCTAGGAAGTGAGCACAGATGTCTCCAGAGCAAAATAATTGGAAAGAATGCCCTCCCTTGAATAGGAGTGATGACATTTCATTGGCTGGGGGCCATGATAGCATAAAAATGGGAATTTAGAAAACCAGTGAGAATAGAAATTCTCTCTCACTTTATTTTGTCGGACACCATGGTAACTGTTGCAGTTTGCACCCCCTCCCTTCCAAGATAGACTGAAACTGCAGGAAACTGTGAGCAAATTAAACCTTTCCCTCCATACGTTGTTTCCTCAAGCATTTGTCACAGAATTAAAATGTCTAAGCGATGCTCTAGGTAAACAGAAAAAGAACTTGCAGCAACCCACCTAAAGCTATTTAGGCTCTACAGTGAACTGAGAAATACCAACTAAAACTGTGAGGAGGTAATACC
Organism: Microtus ochrogaster; assembly: GCF_000317375.1. Classification (NCBI taxonomy): domain Eukaryota; kingdom Metazoa; phylum Chordata; class Mammalia; order Rodentia; family Cricetidae; genus Microtus; species Microtus ochrogaster. Next base: position 40,002,904 of record NC_022034.1, on the reverse strand, counting down.
GACACTTCAGAATCTCTAGGATTTTTGAAGAGACAGTTGCAACTCCCAATATGGAGGAACTGAAATTTCACACATTCCTGAATGTATTTTTTCAGGAAAATCTTTTACAGGGTCTATGAAACTAGGTGTATATGCACCCAGTGAAAAATATGTTGCATTTGTCACTTTGCTCACTGATCTGAGAAATGACCATCAGAAAGTAACCCCAAGGGAGGGGGCTTTATTTTGGTTCTTAGTCTGAGAAGACAAAATTCATTATTGGATGAAGACGTGACCGTGGGGCATGTTTGCTCATATCACAAGGCAGAGGAAGAAGACCGCAGGAGCACAGCCAATCTACTTCTGTCTGGGAGCCCCAGACTTGGGATGATGGTAACCTCATTCACAGGTTGTACACACCAAATCTTCTCTGGAAAATCTTTCAGAGAAATACAAACGTATTTTCTTGATACTCATAACCTGATAATTGAACTTAACCTTCATGCATCTTTACAGAAATCTGCATGTATGTTCACCTAACAGAAATGTGCAAAAGAGAAGCAAAGAAATAATAAATATTGATATAGTATCTTTTTATAATAGCTAAAAGTTAGAATCAACCCAACCACTTTAGTTCCTATTCAGTATATCCATTCAAGGAATATCCTATGTTATATCTATAAAGAAAGAACACAACCAGAAAGTAGAGCATACTGCATGACTCAAAGCGTATGGAACTCTAAACAGTGATGAAAATAAACTAGGCTAGGATATTGCTTAGCTTGGTTTCAATTGCTTGAAATGCAATTGTGTTGAGGTGAGAATATTCTACTTCCCGGGGTGGTAAGTCCATGGGTGAATTTGATTTGCATTGAGTCATTATATTGTGTTTCTTTTATTAGTTCATTGAAAGAACTATACACTACAGTAAATAAATTTATAAAGTGTGCTTATAAGCAAAATAAATCTTTTTTTAAACATGTAAAATTAACAGTTTTTCTGCACTCCTGATATTTTTCTATCAGTTACAGTAAGAGGGAAAAATCATGTACTTATTGCTTTCAAGATTTCAGTCAAAACTTGAAATTATAAGGAAGAATAAAATGGAGCTTTCAAACACTCTTATGTGACAACTTCACCATATTTTATTCTGTATTATTTAATGTTATCCTTAAAGAAAATAGGTTGTTATAATTAATGATATATTTTTAAGCTGTCATAAGAATATAATGATAATTGTCTATAATTTTCTATTGATTAAAACCGTTATTGTCAATACAATGCTTTGTTACATTTAAAATTCAGAAAAAATAATGTCAACTTTTTTGACCTTAAAAAGCAGAGTTATATATTATATAACTGTTATATATCATTGGGCACACTAGTAATTTCCAAAAATTGCTAAAATGATACAAAGAAGCAATGTAATGACAAATTAAGACCATTTATTTAAAAAATGTTTGTGAAAGAATTTTACAAAATGCTGAAGATTTCACCATACAAATACTTGTAAACAACCTAGAATAGCATTCAGTGCTTAAAAAGCTTAAAATAAATTTAGACAGTTATTATTTGTATAAAAATGTAACTCATCAAAGGAGGCTATCTATATAGCTACAAGAAAATCAGGTTATTCACAGACAAATGTATTTTCTGTGTGGCTAGTTTGTGTTTCAATAATGAAGTACATGAAGAAGATTTTTATGCATTATGCCATTATTCTGTCTCTGATGACTTGTTTAGGGAAAATATTGCTTTCTGGATGAATTGAATAAATACAACCACTGTCTGGAATTTTTAAAATTATACTAAAAGATGGCTAAAAATGAGTCTACTTTTGGAATACATTTGCAGCTTCATTACAGACAAGTTACTAGGGCAAAGACATTGTAGCCAGGAATTTCCAAGGTTTTTTTCTACATGATGTTTTGAATATTATTAATTTAAGAACTAAGCTATAAAATATAGTAGAATCAGCCGGGCGGTGGTGGCTCA
>NC_022034.1:39990374-40000703 GCF_000317375.1 Microtus ochrogaster | reverse complement strand
CTATATATATATATATATATTAGAATCACCCAAGTAGGGGGAATGTCTCCAGTATTCATCTGCATCTTTTAGAGATTTGCTGATTATCTTGATGACAAAACATTCTATTTAAAATGAAAGATGTATCTACTTGTATTCAGACACATTCCCAAGTTCTTCTGATTTATACTAAATGTCTGAAATTAGTGAGAACACGAACGAACATACTCAAGTTACCTTTGATTGAAAAAGACTAAGAAGTTCCTATAATAAAAGAGCTGTCTTGCAGAGATCATTTTGAAGATCGATTGTTTGGGCATATTTCTGATTTTGTGTTCCTTCACTGATGAAAACAGACTATAATCTTTACAAACTTTGAAACTGTGGAAAGAGACTTGAAGAGGTTACTTAGTCAAGTGCTTGCTATAGAAGCATGAAGAACTGATTTCAGATTCCCTGCCCACACAGAAGCAACTAATGAGAGACTTTTTCTGTTTAGATCCATGTATTTCTGTGAGGACTCATGTCTATTAGGGATAGTTATTATCTCTCTTAGTTTATAAATCATCTGAATTATGATCAAATAGTTGAACTTATATACCATAAAATTCTAAATCTAGACTTAGAAGTTGATAATGATCAAATATTTCCTAAACATATCACTAAATAAAACTTTCACTTAAAGTGTTTTTATTTGAACTATTTTTCTTTTAAAATTTCAACTGAGTTTTAAAAAAATGCATGTGGTATATCATTAGAACAAACACATATACTATATATTTGTTTCTGAAGTATGTATATGCAAGTTAATGTACAAATATGGGGACTTTGTGTTCAAAATATTTTTACAAAGAATATATAATCAGACAGTTGGGTATGGTGGTGCATGCCTTTAATCCTAGCACTGGGGAAGCAGAGTCAGGTGGATCTCTATGAGTTAGTGGTCAACCTGGTCTCCAAAGTGAGTTCTAGGACAGCCAAGACTGTTACATAGAGAAACTCTGTCTTGAAAAGCAAGCAAACAACAAACAAAAACCCCAAGACTAAAAAAAATAAAGAATAAGTACTGTACAGATTTAGAAACTATTACAAAATGAAAACAAAACAAAACAACAGCAACAAAGTACACACAGAGAGATTAGAACACAAAAAATTCTGGAAACAGAAGGGAATGACATGTGTGTAGGCAGAGGGCAAACAATTTTCAGAATTGATGAGGTGCTTAGCAGGCCTATGTCCAGCTGAAGGAAGAGGAGGAACCATGAGGTCTTCAAAAAGCCAGTGTGATGTGGAATGTTACCGGTGAAAGTGTCGTCAGCGTAGACGTCAAGTAGGAAACGGATCATCACTCTGCAGAGCCAGGAGAATGGGAGAGAGGGAGGAGCAGCTGGAAGAGTAGGGTGGTATTACTAAAGATAGGACCAAGCAGACACATGTTAGAGGAGAGTCAATAGATGAAAACTGTAAGAAGAGCAATTGATTTGGGAAGTCGGGGTGAGGCAGGAAGGGGAATAGCCACACCGCTTGGAGGTGGCACTCAAAAAAGGCTAGAGAGCACATTGTAAGTCAGTAATTGGGTGACTTTTCTCTGAGAAATCAACAAAATATCTTCTCACTTCAGACAAAGCACCACGAGCAGAAATAGACCAAAGTTCTACTCACGTTGGCTGGATGAATCTAAGAGTCTACCCACAGTTACGTAGATGAAAGTGAGTGAGGGATTATTTGCAGGAACAAGAGGAATTTATAGGCTGCTACATGACTGAACAAAAAAAGATCTAACTCTCCAGCAAGCATTGACTGTCCGTATTTCGTTGGGAACGGTCAAGTTCCCAGCAACCCTCTCTCCCCTAGTAACCATGAACAATTATAAATCTTGAGGAAGGAACCAGCCTTGGGAGCTCCACCACACATGACAGAAACACATCAGGTTCGATTTTGAGCAGAACTCCTTTTGGTATCACAGCTGACAGTTCAAGAGGCCATGACTAGCCAGAAGACAGATTTGCAGGACAGCAGTGAAGATAAGAGCTGGAGAATCAGGTTTCACCTAGCCCTGTCGCAGTTGATGAAGTGGTTAGGGAGTTTCATAAGTTCATGGATTTCTAGACTGCAGAGATCACATGTCAGATAATAGGAATGGACCTGGTATCAAACAGATCCTGAGATAACTGAGTTGTCAGCAGGGACATTAATTTATATCAGAGACAAGTAGTGAATTGCAAAACGTTGGGGATTGGTGAGAGAAAAATGTAGGAGCCGGCAAATAATGGATGAGCAGAAATTGAGGATCTTGTTTGTAATCACCACAATTCAGCAGTTGGCATAGGGCTTCAAAGGCAGCCTGGAAGGGGAAGTGAGGTCAAGAGAAGGCAGAGAAGGTTTCAGGATGGAGGGGGAAGGACAGTGTTGGCAGAGTGTGTGTGAGCAGAGTCGATTTTTAGGATGGGGCATTCTAAAAGGCAATAATGACTATATTCCATAGAAACAAGGGGTTAAAAACAAACAAGAAAAAGAATTGAACAGAGATATGAATGCAGGACCCTTTCCAGTTCTATTGGTAGAAAGACAGAAAGGGAGAGTCAAGAGCTAAGAATGCTATCAGGTACACAGTGTGGGGGTGACCTGGAAAAGAAAGGCTTTGCCTGGGATTCAGCTATAATTTGGAGAAAGTGTTTCATAATGGGGCCTAGCAATCCTTTCAACAGCTCACAATATATAACATGTATGGAACATGACAAATATTGTCAATGTAGACAACTTGTGTTTTCCCATCCATTAGAAATAAATTTCACGTTAAAATATTTATAAATATTATCAAGAATCAATTTGTGGGGTGATGTTGCTTAGTTGGTAGAGTTCTTTTCTAGCCCATAAGACATCCCAGGTCAGTCCACAGCACCACATGAACCAAGCATAGTTCATAGTTGCCGGTCCTGCAATCTAAGGACCTGCAAGATAGAGTCAGGAGGATTTGGAGATCAAAGTCATCTGTGGCTACATACCGAATTCAAGACCAGACCGCAATGTGTGTGACCCTGTCACATAAGTGAACAATGAAGACAGCAGCAACCGCTGTGGACAAGAAGCAGTCGGAAGAGCAGCAAGTGGCAAGATGTTTTTGGGACTGAGTCAGAGTGAGGTGATAGACAGCAGCTTGCACAGACCTTGCCCTATGTTGGCCACTTCTTCATAGATACACAAGCTTTTTAATTTTGCCAACATTTTAGTGCAGGGATGCCACTTACATTTCTACAGTGTGAACGCTTGAATCAGACTCATCAGAACCGTTCCCAGCTCAGTCGACTAAGTGACACCGTTTTAGACCAAGTTGGCATATTCTCTACTTCTTAAAGGTTCCTGTGAAAGCATGGGTTTTAGTCCTCAGAAAATTGAACTGATTTAAAATGTAATTTTTAAGAAACAAATTCAAAAAAATTTTGCTTGCTACAGACCTATTATATGGTCCACTGCAGCTCCCATCTGGCATCTGCAGCAAGGACGGCTCTGCTGGACACTGTTTAAATGCTCCTCATATGGCCCCTAATTCAAAATTAATTGCACCCAGACTAATTTAACCAAAACAGGGTCACATTATTTTCATACCGTCGTACTTTCTCTTTTTTTGATTTCAAAATAAGATGATTTGTCTGCCATTTAGGCACCAATTACCCTTCCAGAACCTGAGAGCTGTGATTTTTCCATTAAAACAGAAACTATGAAACTTGTGGACCATAACCATGCAAACCAATTCCTTTAAGATTTGCAGGAGAGTAACATAATGAAGAACGAGAAAGATTTCTGTGCACCAAGAACCATTGTGGAGTTCATGACATCAACACCTTGAGTAAGCCGACCTTGGCGTCTGCAGGACAGGTGCTTGCCACATTAGCTGGAAAACAGCCAATTTTTGTGCAAATGTTTCTAGTATGTGGTGTAACAGGAAAAACATCTTTGAAGACTGCAGGGCTTCTCGCTCATCTCAGAATAACAGTGGCATAAATTAGCTATCCATTCTATTCTTATTTTATGACAGAAATATTTTGGTTAAGCAGTGCTTCTAATACTTACACCATCTTCAGCTGAATTCATGGAATTTTAGAGGAGTGAGGAGGGATGAATTGAACTGGCCAGATATATAAAATATACTCTTGAAATGTGTCTTTGAAAGTGGGGATTAACAGCAAGTTGAAAGGTTTTATCCAAGAGAACACGGTAAGATGTTTAATATATGATATGTGGTAAGGTTTTCTAATCACGGCTTCAACCGAGATGGCTCCGCTTTGATATAATGGCAATCAGACTGAGAGGAAGAGGTAGTTCTTGAAGGGCTGGAATGAGGGTAATCATCTCTTATCAGGGCAATATAGTAAATAGGTACTTATATATTCATTTTCTAAGGATCAACTGTTGATTCTTCGATCCAAGAGAAAGGAATGGAGAGATAGACGCCCTATTATGTGTCTAACCAAATGGACAGACTGTCTGTCAAACAAACTGGGCCCAAGAAGATCTCAGTGTCAAGATCTATGCAACCTCTGCTGCCGATGGAGTTCCTCATCAGCTGTGGGTTAGGGCCCAGCTGGTGTGGTCAAAGTGAGGAGCCCAGGGCCTGGAGGGTGAGTGATGGTGGCCCAGAGTCCTGAGGCTGTTGAAAAGTTGGAACTCAGCTTCTGGTGGGGCAATGGAGAAGGCCCGGTGTGTGTGGGCCTGAACAGACTTTCAGGAGCAATAAAAGGCTAAAAACAACTGAAAGGAGCATAAAGGTGCAAAGTGACACCTTCTTTTTAAAATCAGGAGTAGCAGCTGGATGTACCCCTCCTCCTAGGTATGAAAAGGAATACATTCTGGGCAGAGAATGGCTTCGGTGACCATATGTGAATAATCGTGTGAAACCTTAGAATGTTGTCTGGCAGAGAGGACAGTGTGGATGGTCGAATCTAGATTAATTTTCATAGTCTGTGTTCTTTCTTGCTTAGTACTTTCCCTAGAAGTATCAAAGTAAATTAGAGTCTTACAGTGCATAATGAGAAATGTCTTGCTTTTTAAATTCACTTGATGACCTAAATTGCTTATTGTGCTAAAGCCATGTGACCAAAGAGAACACACAAATAAAGGCACATGACAAAGAAGAAAAATTACTCTTAGGACTTCCGTATTCTTACTAGCATTTTAAAAAATAATAATATCATTTATCATTAAATTATTATCACAATTCAAAACATAAGGGAAACCAAAAGAAGCCCTCACATACAGAGAATGAAGGAAGTCTGCTCCAAGGCCTGCATCTACTTCTCGACTCGAGAACTCTGTGGTAGTCGGGACATGAACTGTCAGCTTCAGTCTCCTGTGGGTGTTCTGGGAGCATGTAGTGCTCAGTCCCAGAATTAGTGTTACTGTAGCAAACCTAGGATTTCTCAGGATGGTGGTTACACTCCATGAGAGCAAAAGCTGAGAAACCACAGGAAGAAAGCTAAGAAATCCCTGAATAACGCTGGGCATTTCCTCAGAGTTACCAGTTAAACTGACTTTCTGAAGAGAACTAGTTTAGATGTTGGGACAGAGCACTGGTTTAGGAACATTGAGGAGCTGATTTCTTTAAAAAACAAATCAGTTTGGAAAGGATTGCTCTTTTACAAAGTAAGATGTCTAATCAGGGTGTTCCCTTCTGTCCCCAGATATTATGGCATGGATATACAACCTGCTGACACATACACAATTAAAACTAAGAATTTGTGTTTAAAACATAAGAAGAATAGCATCAAAAGTAATGCAATGGTCCTTTAATATCATTGGTCAGGATTTTTTATGACTAGTTCATTGGAGATCCCTCAGAACAAATTATTTCTTTTGATTGTGTAACAAAGAGTTGTAACACAGACCGGATGCATGGCATTCCAAATCTGTGCCAGTTCACCAACTCTTTGCACAAATTTTATCAGTTTCCTCTGGACCTCCACCTTCAGTTCGAAGGTTTGATATCCAAGCAGTGCCAACCGGTGACCCCCTTTTTATGTCGGTTATCAGGCAGTTCTCTCAAAGCCCAAGGTTCTGTGTTCACACTCAGTTCTTGATTCTCACTTTACCTAATATGACCATAATTTTCACTTGTAGACCAGTGGATATTGAATTAGAGATATATAGGATACTATATAATCATATATCTTCAATGACTGCAATAATTAGCATGCTTAAAAACTCAGAATTTGAAATATATATTTGATGGATAAAATGAATGCCTGAGCCAGAGAAAAGTTTGATTGTAACATAGAGATACAGTTGGGATGTTAAATGAGGAGTTTTCCTAGATGTGACTATTACTCAGAATTTTCTCCACACTAAGACTGGATGAGACAACATCAGTCCAGGATTCATGCTAACCACAGGTTAGCGGACAAGTAATAGCAACAGTAAGAGACATAGTATATAACAAGATGGTAAGCACAACAACAGTAGGAAGTAAGGATGCGGTACCCAGAATTCAGGGGAAGTGGACCGTCAACCCAGGGATAACTGGAATACAGCTATCACCACTTACAGAGTAAGTGAGTCTCCAGGGGACCTTCTAGTCAACACACGAAGGTAGAAGCTGTGCTCTAAATGAAAGCTGAATATGTAGCGAAGTGAAGTCTGTGATCCGTGAAGCGAAAGGGAAATTCAGAGTAGAAGCATTTGAGAACCATAAGAGGGGACTTGGGAAATGAGAGAACTGGAAGTTGACAGATGGCAACTGGGCAATGGAGAAATCACTGTGGGAATTTTATTGTAGCGGAAAATAAATTGTAATTTAAGATATGGGAACCCAGACTCCTGATAATCCAAACTCAGGAAAAAGGGATGAGAAGATGGGATTGGGTTAGTGACTTATGGGACATGCAACTCCTTTGTTTGAGGTTGGGGACTGGGGTCAGGACCTAGTTATGAGTAAAGTAAAGCCTTAGAAAACCACACAGGGCTCTACTAGAGGAGACTCTCTTTAGGAAGTTCTTTCAGTAGAAGGAAGTTATTAATTTATGAAATGCTGTTGTGTTTCTAAAATATCCACTTCTACAAATGTTTTCACCAAGGAGTGCAGGGTTGTTTTTTTTCTTTTTTAACATAAACACTAGACCATCATCATTAGTTTTTTTTTTTTTACTGTGACTTCATGACAAAGATCTCAATCTAAGAATGTCTAAAGTCTCTTCTTTAGAATTTGGAGTATAATTTCCACAAACTGCCTGATTTTCACCATCATTTTTATTTATTCGTTTGCTTAAAGCATTGGAGATATGTTTTGTTTCATTTTGTATTGTTTGGGTACCAGAGAAGGAGCGGGAATGGAGCATACACAGTGCAAACATGGAGGCCAGAGGAAAACTTACAGAGTTCAGTTTTCTTAGTTCTTTGTGGTTTGTGAATGAGTCAAATGTAAAGTCGTCAAATAAAAACTTGTGGATCCCAGGGACCAAACTCAGGTCATCATGTTTTGCAACAAGTGCCTTTATCCACTGTCATCCCAGGGGTCCCTCGATGTTTTCGTGTTATCAGTTGGATTTGGTATGAAGAAAGTCATTAAACTATTTTTTCTATTAATCTAATTTATTTTTCACTACTGAGAAACTATGATTTAAAATCTATCTTAGCATTAATATATTTTCCAAAAGCATGTAATTACAAATCAAGAGGCTATGCAGATATTGAATCTTCATCGTTTCAAAAACTGTGAGATGATACTGCCTTGACACAGATTTAAAATTTCATAATATGCCATGAGTGTATATTTTGTAGCTTATGAGCGAATTAATTTAAGCCGTATGATGCTAAATAGTTGCATTTACTATCAGAACTCAAGTGGTCCTTTGAGAAGTCCCTGGCAGTATTACTTAGCTTCCATCCTTTGATTTTAGAAAAGGGACTTGAGAATTATCTATAAATGACTCACCGCATTATTTTAATCCTCTACATAAACATCTTGAGACGTTGTATTTGACAGTCTGAGGCTGTTATATATTTGCATTGACACACAACAGTGTCTGGGATAGATTTTTAGGATGAAACAGTCATCACCACACGATGTTGCTTGACTAGCTGGAAAAAGCTCAGGGCATACAATTTAAATCACACTTAATTGGTTCATGAAGCTGTGGGGTTGAGCCTGCTTGATCTGGTTTCTCTTGGTCTAAACTGGACTCCTATAGATGTGCTTCACCTCAGCTTACACAACTGGTACCCTAGGTAAACAGAAGCTCATGGTCAGCTTCCCTCATGCTATGCTACATATGTTCTCATCACTTCATGGGAATGCAGACCTGAGAAAATAAACAACAGTGTGGATTGTTCACCCTCCAGATGTGTCAATATCCTGTTGATTCAAAAGGAAGCCATGTGGGTATGTAAAAAGTTAAAGCAATAGGACCTGGTAAAATTGCATACAATGGACATAGATAACAAGGACACAACTGATCTGTAACCTTCAGTGAGGTCACTATTCTGTGCAGACAGACAGGACAAATGAATTACAGAATGACATAAAGATTATGGCGGTGGTGGCCAGGAGTTCTAGCCGCACCATTTTTTCTTTGTTAACTTGGGTGAATCAGGTCATCATACTGGCCTCTCATTTCTTTACATATACTTCCCAAGATTCATAAGCCTTTTGTTCTATAAAACCAAGATTTAATGTGTTAAATTCTATACATAATATGTATGAGGAACTTTAGAGACAAACTCAATGTGTTGTCCTTGTCATTTCTCTAACAGGCATTTATTTGGGGCTGATAATTTACATGTGCTTGCCATTTCAGAGTCACCATGCAGACAGAGTCAAGAAACTTCGCCCTGCTCAAGGTGGCCTGGATTCAAGAATACCAGTGGGTTTTCGAAATGATCTGGTTGATGTGGAGAGGCAGAAGAACAAGCAGGGGCCACTGGAGTAGCAAGCAACAAGGTGATTGCAGGTCAGTTAAGCCATCCACTATTGTTACCTACCTATCTGACAAGGGGACGATGCAGAATTTCTTGCTTCCATATTGTTTGGAATACACAGCACATGTGTAGCAATCAGAGGCCAATGCTGCAGATCTTCCTTGGGGCTTTTCTTTATTTTTTTTTTCAAGACATATCTTTTTATTTTATGTCAATGGGTTTTGCCTGCATGTTTATCTGTGTATCACATGCATTCAGAATCCTGGAAGGCTAGAAGAAAGAGTTTCTCCAGAGATTGGAAGTACAGAGAATTATATTCACCCTATAGGTACTGAGAGAACCTGAGTCCTCTATGAGAACAACACTCAAGTACTCAAGCACTAAAAAGTCCTTGGAGTTCTCCAACTTACTTTATGAGGTAGGGTCTCTCTCTGAACCTGGATCTCATCAATTCATCCAGGCTAGCTGGCTAGCCAGGGACCTTCCTGTCTCTGCCGCCTCCAACTCTTGAGTTACTCAAGCACATCAATGTTCCTGCCTTTCTATGTGGCTGCCCGGACTCTAAACTCAGGTCCTCATGCCTTGCAGAAGAAAATTTTCTGACAGCCATCTCCCTAGCCCCAATCACAATATTCTATATTTTCACTAGATGAATAAGGAAGTTTTTTTTGGGTTGAAAGAGCTGATGGTAACTGAGTTTCAACCAATGCTTAGACCTTACCACAGAGAAGTTTCTTCATTCAGTGTATGATGGTAAACACAGAAACTCATAGTCAACATACAGAAAATAAGTGACTGAGGAGGACTCAGACACAAATGAGATATCCATGTCTTTTGTCAGGAAGCTCAGGGATCATCATGGAGATTAAGGATGGTGAGATCCAGAGGTTGGAGAGGATCAGAGCAAGTGTCTTCTGGACATGACAGTGTGACTCTGCTTGTAAACTCACAGTGGTGGTTGCTGTCTGTACAAGTGCTGCACAAGGACCAAGCTCATCTTCAGTTTAGCATGCAGTGAAAAAGGTTCATCAAGCCTTGGACAGATGATAACTTCTGGAGGAGGAAGAATTAGGTTTCTTTAAGGGTATAGATTCTGGTAGATCGACCACCCTACCCTCAACTGGATGGTTCCATACCCAGGACTAAATGCACAGCACAAATTGGAGTCAATGGGTTACTCTGAAAATAAATTTAACTGCGAGGGGTACACCCACACTCTGAGACAATGGGTATGATCTTTCGGGAATTCACCAAGGCCAGCTGGCCTGGGTCTGAAAAAGCATGGGATAAAACCGGACTTGCTGAACATAGCGGACAAGGAGGACTACTGAAAACTCAAGAACAATGGCAATGGGTTTTTGATCCTACTGCACGTGCTGGCTTTGGGGGGGCCTGGGCAGTTTGGATGCTCAACTTACTGAACCTGGATGGAGGTGGGCGGTC